>NW_021163154.1:0-195000 GCF_004324835.1 Dendronephthya gigantea | reverse complement strand
GCTTTTCCTTTTCCTTTTGGTTATACGTCGGCGCCGGAGACGCTTAACGGTGGCCAATCGTAAAATATGGACGAAACGACGGATGGACGAAATGCTTTTTCTCGTAGATCTCTGTTTTTGAGATCTCGCGAGCGTACATTGTAAATACACGGATATTTGGGATATATGTCTACCAGTTTGTCTTCTAAAATGGCTTCTGCAACCAGTTTACTGCGTTGTTCCTCCATACTTTTAAGGTTATTTATTGTATTTCACATTTACATATTCCTTGCTGCATGTTTTAATCGCATTTGTTCAGCGCACACTTGGCGCATTTGTCACGCGTGATAGAAATTATCAAACATGTTTGATAATTGGATATTACGACACGAATGACAGAATATCTCAATTTGGTCCCCGCAGACGAGGAATATGTGCATGTGACAGTCGTCACGAGTGACGTGTGTGCGTGCTAAGTGCACCAGTGTGCGCTAGGCTTTAGGCATTCACCTTGCAGGGAACAGGAATCTTTCGCTCGACAATTGCTTTTCTTTTCTTTGTCGGTAATGTTGTTGGCTTCATTGCGTAGGATAGATTTGTTGTGTGACGAAATAATGTTCTGGACGCTTGGCATACAACTGTAACTTAGCTTCAACCATAACCACCTCAACCATACCTGCTCTTTCCGCAACAAATCAAAGAGCTAAGCAAACACATTTGGAAATTAAAGGACTCTAATACACCGCACACTATCAGTTGGAAAATCATTAAGAAATCACAACCGTATTGTAATAAAACTAAACGCTGTAATTTATGCCTATCCGAGAAATTTATCATCATATGTCATCCTGAATTAAGCTCTTTGAACAAGCGCAACGACCTTGTTTCCACATGCCGGCATCGAAAGAAGTTTTTACTAAGTAACACCTAGTAAACAACTACATGTAATACGACCTAATTAATTATGCATCTCTTGTATAAAGTGTTTGTGCTGTTGTAATTATATATTATTTACCTGATGAGTGTGGCAAGCTTAACGCTTGTCATACGAAACAGTTCAGTAGTAAATAAAATTCGATGAAGTAACTCGTGTTTCTCATCCTGTGTTATATCGCTCTGCGCAAGCATTGAGCACTCTGTCCGGACGATTTTGTACGCGTTAGTTTCTGTCATCACGATAGTTTCTATCACAACATTTATCATTATATATATATATATATAATATATATATTATATATATATATATATAATATATATATATATATATATATATATATATATATATATATATATATATATATATGTGTTATATTATTTCATTATCTTTTTCTTCTGATTATATACTGTAACTATTCTTCAGACGAAACGTAGAAAAAATTTTTTTTTCAGCCCATGTTAATTTTTTGTAGAGTTTCTATATTGTTTTATATTTTACTGCGCGCGTGATTATAAATACGAGTTTACACCAGAAACATGCTATTTCTTATTTACCCGTCCCATTAAACAAGGTACACGAATGGATTGTGTCGAACAAATAAATCATCGATGACCACATTGTTACTTACCGTTTTTCCTCACTGCTTTGAAATATTTTTGATCATCAAAAGATGATTTCGAGGATTTTGCTGTTGTGTAGCAATCTATACCTTTCAGCAACAAGAAATGAACCAAAATAATATACATTGGCAGTCGTTCGGTTCAGTGACTTTAAACTAGAGATGAGCGGGTGAGCGTCAGTCCACGCAGTGAAACTGGCAACACACGAGTTGATAAATAACGTATATACGTCTGTACATAAGGAAAGATGGAAAGAAATATTCAAGAACACCTGCGTCACTTTATTCTTATTCACATCGCTACAATCTATCATAATGAACGTTTTATAGTGATTAATCTATATCTACCTAAATAAACAAAGTTGGTTTATTATTATACTGTATTTTACCCGCAAGCTACATGCAATATTTGTTTTTAATAAATATTCCGATGTTATCAATGTCAAATACTAAAATATCTTAGGCTAAGGGAGTGCTATTTCGCCATTACACGGTTGCACTCTTGCTCATATCATTAAAATCACTCTAATATTCACAGCTATGGCCAATCATCATGCAAAAACCAGAAAGAATTGGGAAGTTGAATTACGATAAATTCCAATAATTTCAAATTGTACTATTTGCCACTGTGATTCTCATGGGAAAAATTAAGATGAAGTTCCATAAATTTTAATCCCTTGTTGATTGCAGAAGACATATAATTGATAAGTACATAATAAAAATAATTAAGTCGTGCAATTATAGCCATTAATCCTGATTTTGGCATTAATTCCAAATCCAAAATTCCAATCCTAATATATGTTATATTTGAAAAAGGGAAATTAATCAATCAAAAAAACCTCATTTTCCTGCATAGTTTAATAAAAGTGGGAAAAAAATTGGAATCATGCAAAACTTTTCGCGCGTAAAGAAAACGCGTAAGATGAAAGCCGTCTTTAGTGAAAGCAAAGGTGCGTGCATAAAATAGGGTTGTCATCTCGTGTATAATTATGTGAACAAAGCTGCACATGCAGCCTGCACTGACGAGGCGTTATCATCACGATGTACCATGATGCATCCATCATCATGAGAGTTTTATATTGATAGTTATTAATAATATTTCATTTATGTATATATATACGATATATCGTCTTCCTAAGCAAAAAAGTTGTTATATATACGGTATGTAACCCGCAAACTACAATGTTTTTAAAATTGATAAATATTAATTCAAATGTCAAAAAATTTCAATATCAGTGATAAATATTATGTAATCAATGAAAAATACTGCAATATCATTGGCTAAAGGAGTGCGACTTCGGCATTACAAACTAGCAGCACTCTTGCCCATGCCGGACATTAAAAACCACTATAATATTATAGCATTTCCCTTCATTAAGATAAAAAAAATCCAAAATTACGCTTATTGCATACTTAATAGTGCGCTTCTAATTTCAATTTATGCCAACTTTTAACGTTCAAATGTGCGTGTCAAATAACGATAGGAATATAGCGTGCAGGGAAGAATCATTAGTGCGATATGAATAACAATAAGGAAAACCCATAGATCATTTAGATAATAATATATTTTCAATTAACCGAAGTTAACAGATTTATTATGATAACCACTCAATGACAAAGCTTTTGCAAAGTTCACACAAGCAGTTAATCATCCTTGAATATTTCACTCGCCAGGCTTCCTGGGGCCGGTTGTATGAAAGCCGGATAGCATTATCCACCGGGTAGTGATTTTTTGAACCGTTCTAAAAATGCTAGAAGAAAAATAATTAAAGAGGTTTCTCAATTTAGGAATTCTAAGATTTAATCAAAGTTTCAGCCAACAACGAAAGATTTTTAAAGTGATTGAAAAAACCACTATCCGGTGGATAGCGCTATCCGGCTTTCATACAACCGGCCCCTGGTAGATAGGACTACATCAAAACACTTTTCGACAGTACGCAAGAACGGAACATTTTCTGCAGTGTTATTTTACGCCTTCTTCGCACGGCCATAATATGGCATGCGGTGATAAAAACCGATCCAGTGAACGTCTTTTTATCCTAACATGCATTCCCCAGTGTGTTGAACTTTCACAATTCTGCTTAAATTTATAATGGCACGAAAGGGAGTTGAATTGAAAATACATTATTATTTATGGGTTTTCTTATTGCTTTTCATATCGCACTAATGATTCTTCCCTGCATGCTATTGTTAGTTGACTCTCACATTTGAACGTTAAAAGATGACATAAATTAAATCGTTGTTTTATTAAACTTCCATTGCGCCCAATTGACGTTTTGTCATTGCTGCATGTTATTGAAATTATTGAAGCGCTTTATTAAGTATGCAATAAGCGTGTATGTATTGTTTTTCCCTTAATGAAGGGCAAATGCTGTATTCACAGTTATGGCCAATCAACATGCAGAAAGCAAACAGAATTGCGAAAGTTAAATTATTATAAATTACAATAATTTCAAATTGTACTATTTGCCACTGAAATTGTCATGAGAAAAATTATATTGAAGTAAAAATTTGGAAGCATGTAAATTTTTCTCCGGTAAAGAAAACGCGTAAGAAGAAAGCAGCCTTCAGTGAAAGTAAAGGTATAATTATACGTGCGTAAAATAGGGTTGTCATCTCGTGTAAAATTAGCGAACTTAAGCAAGCAACGTTTTCAGGACGACGGCGACGCCATTTCTTCGTTTGGACTGGGACGAGCATAATTATGCACGTCTTCCCGCCGTCGTTGTCTTGTCCAAGACCTGAAAATTTGATTTTCACGTTGTGGCTGAAACGTGAGTAAAAATAATCGGTTAATTTAACTTACTTATGCGTATAATTTTTAAATAATTGTTGTCTCTCTGATCGTTTAGAAACGCATTGAAATTAACATGACGGGTTTAATAGTCCCAGATGGCAAGGGCTGTTTGAAAGTCCAGTTGTACAACAGCAAAGTAAGTTCAAGCTTAATCAAATTTTAAGGTAGCATTGCGCATAGTCATTCGAATAACTTTTTCTATAACACAGTAATTCACAATTTGGTTTATGTAGCGAAACAAAAAATTAGAGTTTTCTTTTTCAACTTTTTATGCAGTTAAATTTTAACTAGTAATAAATTATCACAAAAAATGTGATAAAAATTTGCTTTTTAGAGTCAAAATAGTCTATATACTTTGCCTAAGATAGCGGGAATAAGTCAGAGAAAAAGGTCAGTAAGTTGAATCAGCCCAGATGAAGATGAAATTAACTCGTTACTAGAGGAAATTTGTGATAAAGAAGAAGAATGGATGCTTAATCCTCCTATTACTTCCAAGAAAAAGAAAGCAGAATATGACAGAGCCACAGCTAATTGAATAAGACTTCAAACCATGGAAACTGTAAGAGAGACTACTAAAAGAAAGGAGAAAAATGAAAGGGAGCATACAACAAAGAGAAGAAAGAGTACTGGTACGGCTATCAGTAGCGTAGCCAGCCTGACGATTTGTCCCGCTATGCTAATGTTTTTTGTGTTTATTGTAAGTATGGTGCTATCATGGCGCCTTCCTTCAACAAGGCCATACAGATTAGCGCACATTCTATTAGGTGCTACAATGGATTGAAATTTTATAGCATGTACCTTTTTGTGGCCATCATCATTTTTGTGGTACTAATTCCGCTCGGAGATTAGGAATTGCACCCGGAGCCCGGTAGAACATAGGCGAATCCAAAGTTGTCCAAATTCTATGTCATGGACGGTCGATGTTGGGTGGTTTTGTAAGTTATGCGCATGCGCGAGTAATCAACGAACGTTCTGATTGGCTAAGACAGAAAGTTTGTATTTCAATGAAACTGTAATTTCGTAAACATTTTTGTAAAAGTGTTAAATAAACTTTGTGCAAAACGGGAAGAAAAGTAAAAAGGGAAGAAACAAGATATATGAAGCATGACAGATAGCAAAGATGAACGTGGATACAGTCAAGGCAAAGTCGTGTAAGAGGAATAATTCATAATCTGCAAGTTTATAGATGTTTTCAAAGACAAAGGGTACGTGTTTACTTTATTTATTTCGTATTTGTTTCGCAGTAAGAATGAGCTGTATTTGTATACTTTTCAGCTTTGTATTCCGTTTATTTGTTAAATTTACAGCTTTTTATGCAAACACAGAAACCTGTCAAAGGCCATTACACCTTTGCTTTAACTTCAAAAAGTGTTTTTAAAAGTGTAATTTGAATTTTGGTATAAAAAATGCACACTTTATTTATAAAGTATGAAACTCTTAGCCGCCGGCGTCGACTGCAATTACAGAATAATATAACATTTGAAGTTTTTTCTTTGTCTGTGTAGATCTTGCACTGTTTTAATCGTTTGAAACTTCGATTTTAAACCGTTGCTTAATTGCTGAGAAGGTATAATGCAGCAAAATTAAACGGGCAATGTTTACACTAGCTTTATGATTATTTTTGTATTGAATGATGGAAATATTAACTATAATATACTGGGTAAAATATAATAAGACTGATTTAAGTTTTTTGTCATTTTATAATATAAGTTTATGTCAGGTAAACTCAGGAAATTGTGTACTTGGTTTGAAATAGCGAGGGGTTGCTGCATGCATGTATTTCTGGTATAATACTCTCTGGTGTTGACCTGGTCGGCACACTCTTCTTACAGTGCCATCTATAAATCCCCAGCAATTTAGTAAGGGTGCACCATGGTTGTGAATTGTCTCGGCATATTGTTGTAAGTTTGCAGGTTAAAGCCATTCTTGTTCAAATGTTTGAAGTAAATGTCCCCAACGATCATAAACAAAGTTCATAGCAAGATTACTTACCATTGAAAGTTGTGGGACAGATAGGCCAAATCTAGGCATAATATATCCAAATACCTGCAAGGATATGCAAATCTTTTGAGAAGAACACAAAGTGCAGTAAGGCCCGAAACTTCAAAACCATTGACACATTTCATTTCCTCTGGGAATTGCAAAACTTCATAAAGCGTGTATATGTAATTTTTTAGGAAGTGAAACTCAGCTTTACACTCGTCATTGTAAAGAATATCGTAGACCCACTATGGCAAGTCAAGAAATGTTGATCTGTTTACATCCTAGAGCATTAAGAACTCTTTGTCGTCAATGTAACCTTCATCGTGGGCGTGCAGTAATGCTATTCTATTTTCTCTAAAACTCATCTTTGTTTAAGTATGGAACCAAAGAGTGCTATAACATTTTATGACATTTTGCGCCAAAATAAACATTTTACCGAATGAATACTACACGAAACGGCGACGGCAACGCCAACGCCATAAATGAAGTTGCTGTCGCTGTCACCGTTGTGCTTTCAGAAACTCTCTAATAATTCCTTGAAGAGGTTCTGGGAGGTGGAATCGGTCGTAATGGAGCCAGAACGTTGTGTGATGTCCTGTGAAGTGAAATCTGCCCTAGAACGGGTTCGTGGCTCGTCAGTGAACGACGGCGAACGTTACGAAGTTGCAGTTCCTTGGAAACAGAAGCGTCCAACCTTGGGAAGCAATTATAAGATAGCAATCAACCGGCTGCAAAACACAGAAAAACGCCTATTGAGGAAAGCTTTTAACTGAAAGATATACTACCTTTAACAGAGTAGTTTGTTTGATGTGCTGATGCGTTTCCAGGGGCGAATCTAGGGGTGATCAGACCGATCAGGCGACTAAGGTAAAAATTGCCAAGAAAAGTGTTTTAATGAAATAGCAGTCCAGTTGCTAAACACGTGCAGTGTATTGGGCTGATGTCACTCACTGGGTGATGTTTGGCAGTCCAGTTGCTAAAAGAGTTCCGTGACCAGGCCTTCAAGCACGAGCGCGCAGAAAAGCGGTCTTATGCATGAATTTTGCTCGCTTCGTCATCAAATCCCAGTCATCTGATTGGCTGTCCCTCTTTTTGCGTGATCTGTGGGGAGTTCTGATCGGTGAAGCGATCAGGGGCTCGAATCGGCTATTCAATAGGCTAATTAAAAATCTATCTGAATTCTCATTGGTTGTATTTTTCTGATCGATCAGTGTGATCTGACCTTGACCTGAGAGCGTGCAAACAGCAAGGTTCCTTGGCCTTTCTGATTGACATCATTGTAGTTTTGACCGCAACGAAAACTCGAACGATTATCAAACTCGAAAGAAAAAATTTATTATCAAAACTATTTATTAATTTACAACGCCGTGAGATGTGCTTTGGAGAAAGACGATCGGCTATATCTTAAAAGTATCGAGGCCGATCTGAAGAAGCGAATAGACGCCGCAGCAAAGCGTTCAACTGAGGAATTATTAAACGAACTGAACAACAGCTTCTGCGGTTCGGAAGACAACAAAGAAGTTTTGTACGGCCCTAAGGTAAACATAACAACATTTTACAAAGATTTCGTGCATTTGATTATTGGTTATTGTGTAATTTGTGTTAGAACTAGCTGTCAAGCTGCACAAGCTATAAAGTTGGAATTTACACATTGCACGTTGAAATTTACAGAGGATTTCGCTTTAATTTGCATATAACTGCGGCGTATGCATACGCATCAAGAGGAATCGAGAAGTGTAATAATGTATTATGTGAACTTCGTAATACCTTCTGTGATATGTACAACCCGATGTATTAAGGCAAAGCTTAGAGCACTGAACTGTGCTCTAACTTTTCTCTGAACTTTTAATTTCAAAAATAATTTTTCAAAACGCATTGCAGTAAAGCATACAAGTGGCCATATTTCCTGCATGATTACATTTTAAACGATGAACACTAGTTTATTATATAAAAATCTATGATTATATTGCCAATTATTCACACTTAATGTTTCATGAAAGTGGAACATGATGTTTTTGCTATCAAGTTTATCAATTACTAAGTTAATATTTATTCATCTTTACCTAAGTGACTGACTAAGATTTACCTAGGTGTAATAAAACCAAGTTTCATTCATGTCTTAGTCTCTCTTAGATCTGACTCTACTGGAAACTGCTTGTACAGCTATGTGTGCTTTGTAGAAGTGAGTAACAATAGCCTAATGGAGCTATTGAGAATTTTGACCTCCATAGAGCTCTTCCTTAATGCTGATTTTTATTCTCAGCACCCTTGTTTTTCTTTTGTGGTGGAAGAGTATGATCAATATTTCAGCCAAAGTATTAATAACCTTATACCAATATTTGTTTCTAAGGGCTGTTTAGATACTGGTTGTATGAAATATGACTTGGTTAGACACGAAGCTATATAAATTATATACTTATATAACAGTGAGAAGAAATGGTCATCATTTCTGTGTATATAATGGGTCTTAATCGCTTCAGTTTTAAATATGAATACATTCGCTTATTATCCTGATTGCATGTGGGAAACAAAGAAGTAAATTGCTATTTAATTGAATGATTCAACCACGCTTAACTCCAAAAGAAGGTTTGGATGAAATTCATATTTTGTTTTGTTATAGACGTGAGAAACACCAAAATATTCAATCGAACTAGCATATTTGTGGTTGCACTTTACTTATGTAAATTTAATCAAGTATGGTTACTTGCAATATGTAGAGCATCATTTGCTACTACATTCACCAATGTCTACACCAGTGCAAAGATTTGAAGGCAGGTCCTGGGCCACTGCTGGTGCATAAAAACAATCTGCATGTGCTCTTATGTGAAAATTCCTTCCATGTCAGAATCACACAATATCTTTGTAGTATCATGCGTTTCCTAGGCATGCTGATGAGCCCTGATATTTGGCGAAACAGTCGCATTGCATCTTCACCCCCCCCCCCGACGAATGCGACGTCTCCCCCCTGAATTTCTTGACTGAAATGTTTTGACTAAGGTACGAAAAATCCTAGATCCGCCCCTGATCCGTATAACTCATCTGTGGATAGATTATGGATAGAACACGCTTTTGAATCCGTTCCAGGGAGTTTGACAAATAAGAGGGTAGAGCAAAGTGGAATACTTGGCAGCTAAATTCTATAACTGGTCTGATGCAGGTGGTGTAAAAATTTAAAACATCAGTTTCAGGGACGTGGGCCCGTTTCAAATGAATGATAAAATAGATACTTTTGTTGGCTTTCTTAATAATGTTGTTGATATGTTGGTTCCACTTTAGATCACTGGTTATTGTCAGTTCTAGGATTCTGGCATGCTTGACTACTTCGATATGACCTGAGTTAATCTTTAGGCGAGGGAAATCTTTCTCAACTTTAGTGAAACTGATTACGATTTCCTTGCACTTCGAGGTATTTAGTTGCATCTTATTTTCTACCGACCAGTTTTGAACGCAATCGACTGCATCTTGAATATTACTGGATGAGTCTCTATGAATAATTTCTGATGCAGTAGTATCGTCAATGTATTTCCAACGCTCGAAATGAGGAGGGCGGAGGTCATTTATCATAAGAATAAACATCCAGGGTCCCAGTTTGGTTCCCTGATGGACACCGGAAGGGATAACAATCCATTCGGACTTACAATCTCTTGCTAATTTCACTCGTTGTTGTCTGTTCATGAGGAAGTCGACCACCCATCACTTGATGAAAGTTGGCATAGGTAAATTGATGACTTTTTTTGCTAGAATTTTGTAGTCAATCAGGTCAAAAGCCTTTTTGTAATCAAATAATACCACTCTTACTGCATTACCTGTTCCATCAGTGGCTTGAGACCAAGAATGAATCATAGAAATTAAAGCTTTGGTAGCAGAAGATCGAGGGATGCCACCAAATTGAAAGGGATCTATTACCGTAAGCACAGCTGGGGCGAAGTATTTTTCCACGACAAATTCCTCCGCAAGCTTAGATAGGACAGAAGTTAACGATATAGGTCTAAGGTGTTTGTTTATGTCCTTAAAAGGTTTCTTCTTTGGAATGGGTGTTATATTAGCCTGTTTACACGACAAGGGAAGCTTCTTTTGTTTGTAAGAGGAACTCAATAGGTTTGATATAGGAGGGGCAAGGATTTCGGCATAATCTCGAAGAATCCAGTTTGGAATGTCATCGGGACCTGGGGCTTTGGATGGATTTAGGCGTTTCAGTTTTTTAAACACCATTTCACTATCAGTCAGGCTCATATCTAAATCTGGTGGATCGTCAGGGATTCCTTCGAACATTTCAGATTTCTACGTCTGAGGCATCTAATGGACTGTAAAAATTCATTGGTTCTAATAGGCTATTCAATCTGAGAAACCTTTATGTGTTAGATGTTCTGTATCCTCGATATGAAGTTGATTCAGCAGGCAGCTGGTTACTGGTTTCATACCTCAAAATACGTTTAACTTCCGACCACCATGATTTCGGGTTGGACTTTTTTAGATTGGCAACTCTGGTAGCAAAATATTTTCCCCTAAAGGATTTCCTCATTCTGTTCACTCTATTCCGATAGAATTTAAAAAGTGAAGTGTTATTAGACGAAAAAGCACGTTGTCTCAGTTTTATCAGTTGTTTCAATTTTTCTGTGATCCAAGGAGTGTCGTTGTGATGGAATTTTACCTGCTTCTCTGGCATTAGAGTATCATAACCAGATTTAATGATGGAACATAAAAAATTACATTCATCATCGCAGGATATGGTTGAGTTTACAATATGCCAGTCGATGTTACACAGGAAACGACCAAGTTCATTCTTACGTAACTGACGAGTGTCTCTTTTGATGACGGTTCTTCTACTTGAGATACCAACAGGTCTTCTAGTTTTGGGCTCAACAATTATTACATTATGGTCTAATAAACCTAGAGGAAGCAATACAATAGCTGATTTTGTATCATAAAATTTGTACATGTTCGTAAGTATGAGGTCTAGGGTATTGGTACCTCCCGTTGGTTTGTTTACCAATCGCCTTAACTGAAAGTCACGACAGAGGTCTCTGGTATCGAACTGGTTAAAGTCACCGGCAATGATGATGCCACACCCTGGGAAAAGACTATCAATTCGTGTCAAAGATTCAGATAGATATTCAAAGAGATCTGCATTATTAGAACTTGGTGTGTGGTAAACACATGCTGAAACGATACAGTTTATTCCTCTTGGTAATCTAGGTAGCCTAACATGTGTCCATAATACCTCAAAGTCTGGATGTTCGATGTCGGGTAGTCGTTTAAACATAATAGAGTTCTTTATCTACACGCAAACGCCGCCATGGGTGCCGAAGACGCGGTCTCGCCTTAAGTGGTGGTAATCAGTTAAGGTCACATGATTGTCACAAATGGATTCTCGTAGCCAGGTTTCAGTAACAAAAATTAAATCGAAACTGTTTCCAGACGTTAGAATACGTAACTCGTCAATCCTGGGGACTAGGGACATAACGTTAGTCAATAAGATTCTTGGGGAAAATTCTGAGTTTTGAGCAGGTAATAGATTCCTATTGTCTACATGTGAAGTAATACTGGAGTTTGAACTGCTGCCGATGCCACTTTCCAGGATGGGAGTATCAGCGGGAATACTTTGCCTCAATGATATTAAATTATTTCCATTTCACCCGTTTTGCTTTGATCTATACACACGACTACGGGAGGAAATTCTAACTGGTATTAAGTTGGCCATTATACATACGTAGAGTAGTTCCCGTCGAGGGTCAAATTTGTTTTCCGTTCTGAGGGATTCTTAACAATTTCTCTCGGTCGCCATGGTTTACAACTAACGAATTTCGGCCAAACGTTATCTTCTAGCACTTGTTAACTGACCGCTGAGGGAACATGGATCTTAACTGATAGTGTTCTTTTGCGTCGACTGGGGAAAGCGGAAATGTATGTTGGAATTATGTTTCGTCGCTCAAGATACGAGAGGATTTGACTTTCTTTGACGTTATTAGCTACACCAGACAGGAAATATTTCTTTGTTTTATTTCGCTTTCTATTGACTCCAATAAAGCCCTCGGGGACGCAAGATGACTCAATGCTATTATTGATTTTACGTTGTGGAGTATCACCAGTTGTATTTATATTGTCTGTATCAGACTTTTCATTGATGTCTTTACAATTACGGGATGCCACTACATTTGCATAGGTCGGTTGATGTCCGTCTTTTGTTAATTGTTCAGCGCTGGTCGTGTTGTTATCCTCTGTTGACTCATTTAGCACTGAAATAATTTCACGCCCAATGTTCTCAATAGGGTTTGTGAATTCATTCGAGACAATAGAGCTGTCGAAAGCTGGCGTATTTGCATTAACACTTGACTCAGCCCGAATTTCATCGCATTTGCTAAGATTATTTTTACTTTTATCCATAAACTCTTGAAATTGTGAGATTACTGACGTTAAGTGAGAAATGGATCCCGATAATACTTGAATTGCTTCAGCATTCACTTTCTGGCCGACTTTTATGCATTCAAGGTCGTCACTAACATCAGCTGATTGCACGTTTGATTGCCGGGTGTCTGAGATAAGCGATTCGTCTTCGTCGAGTTTACAGATCTCTTTACACAGTTCTTTTATAATGACATTCGCTTTTCCACCATTAAAGTACAACAGGTTCTTGTTCTTTCTCCATAAAATAGATGAGTCATCAAACGTGAACAGCTTTTTGTCACTTGCGGGCTGCGACCAAATTCCTTCCAATTTTAGATTTTCACTTACAAACAGTTTTAATGATTCGAGGTCACCCGTCCAAGCGAAACTCAACTTATCGCTTAATTTGTTATCCATAAGCAAATACAAGGCTTTTGGCTAGTATAAACCTATATTCTTGATTGGTATACAGACTTTATATGGTATATATTTGATAAAAACGAGGAGCTCGAAAACTCACGTCATGCTCTGTCATAGGAGGTTATATTCGACAGTAGTCACGGTAATTACCGTATTTCGAATTTCATTCATGTCATACTGTGCCTTATAAATGTAGCTAAAATAGTTGAGGTTCCGATATTGTGAAACGAAGGTCTGAATTATAATGATCGACCCGTGCTCTCAGCTAAGCTATTTCAGTTAACAATTGCATGTTTGTTCATACCTGCACTTCATTCCTTGTCGGCGACAACACAGCATTCAAACTGTATCAAAGTCCTGGAACGCGTTCCGGACGCGTGCCGGACGCGTTCAAGGACGCGTTCGGAACGCGTTCTGGAACACGATTTAAACGCGTTCTGGAACGCGTTCTGGAACGCGTTTGGAACGCGTTCTGGAACGCGTTCGGAACGCGTTTTTGATTAAGTTACTTCTGAGCAGTATTGTATGTATCTACACCATAGGATTCATCATCATCAATGAAATGTGGTGAATTTGAATTCTTGCTACCCACATCTACTAAAGATCTGACTGTCATAATAAAAGAAATGGCCCAAAAATCATGTGTTCTGAATCCAGTTCCTTCTAAGATCGTGCAGGAATGTTTGACTGCATGATTTGTTATCGCCGATTATGAATATAATAACAACTCACTAGAGACTGTTACTGTATCTGTAAACCTAAAATGTGCGGCTCTAAAACCAAATCTGAAGAAAGATAACATGAACACTGATGAATATCCTAGCTTTCGACCGATCTCAAGCCTTAAATTTGTGTCTATAAAAAGTTGTGACAATTCAATTGGATCAACACATCATGAGAAACAATCTAAGTGAATCTCTACAGTCTGGTTACAAGAAACACTACAGCACTCAAACAGCTTTGGTAAAGGTTCAAAACGATATCCTCCAAGCTTTGGAAAATCAAAATGCATGCATTGATTTTAGTTCTCTTAGCCCTTTCTTCGGTATTTGAAACTGAAGACCTTATATATATAGGGCCAAGAGAACTAAGATCAATGCATTTTGATTGTCCAAAGCTTGGAGGATATCGTTTTGAACCTTTACCAAAGCTGTTTGAGTGCTGTAGTGTTTTTTTGTAACCAGACTAAAATATGTAGAAAGTTATGACTGCATTACAAATTAAATACGACACACATGTTTTTATTTTATATTGACCACTAACATATTTACAACAATTAAATTAACAAATTCAAATTACTACTTTCTCCTGTTAAAAAGTCCAGGTATACGATCAAATCACAAACTAGTTTAATTTGTTAGGGCCCAGACTACACCCATCAGGCCTATAAGCCACCAGCCGCGGACCAAGGATAAATTAAGTTTAAGTACTTTATATATTAATGGAGATAAATTTTATAAAATTGTCTTACATTTCTTTGCATTGTATATGAAGTACTGTTCAGAAGTAATGAAAACTTTAGGAATTACCTAAAGGCTTTGCAGTACATATGTTTTCTGTTGTACCGAAGATTTTCCAATGATTCCATGTGCCATTGTTATTACCTAGACAAGCCTTATATAATTGACACTTCGTACCTAGGTATAACCTAAAAATTGTTCCACCGACCAGAATGAAGTCTTCAGAACATGACCAGCGTTGGCCAGGTACACTATTATCACAACAAGACACACGAACCTTGCTTTTAAATTTAATCTCGCCTTCAACATCCAGACATTTATTCGAGTTTTTGTTAATGAGTTGATTTCCTCCATTTATCCACGACCATTTTTGCTTTGCGTCATTTGGCTCACAGGGCTTTCCTACAACGATGTCATTGCTACTGACCGATAAACATTTGATGTGAGCAGAAATATAAATGGAAAAGTCTAAAACAGAAAATATATATCATGGTGATTAGAAAAATTAATATAGTTCAGCCCCGAAATCCGAATAGCTCTCATAATAGATCACTAATTACTAGTTTACAGATCACTAGTCTAGATGTTTTAAGTTCTCTATTTCTACTTAAATCTATCGTTCTATATTCTACTTAATCATTCCATATTCTCCATTTTACGTGTCTTTATAGTTAGAGTAAACACAAGGTTACGTTTTTTTTTATGTAAAAGACCACAAGGGCCTATCTATTTCAGGGAACTGTATTCACATAAACAATGACCTGAACCTGAAAAGGCAGTTCTATCGAGTTTTATATACTTTCAGTGATTTCAATAAAGAGCAATCAATTCCAATAAATTCTGTCGAGTCACTTCGTGAAACCATTTGGAAAAGAAAACGGCAGAGATGACACTATGTTATAGAAATCGGCGGTCATTTTACGTTTTACATCTTAGTTATGTTAATTTGCAAAATTACAATTTTTGGAAATTTAGCTGCCTCATTTAGCTTGCCTATACTTACAGCTAGCAAAAACTTTGCAAATATTGTGATGACCATGCAGTAATAATACACCTATATACCAGAATGTACTCTATACTATAAGAAAAACTAGTTATATTATCTTACAGATTCCACGTTGACATGTTCTTTCCATTTTATCGTGATAACAATGGAAGGTGATATTTTGTTCTTTACAGAGGTTTTTGAATGTTTCCCCCAGAGATAGATTCTCCTCGCAACTCTGAAACAAGTGTTCATAATAATTTATTTAATACCACTGAAAAGTTCATTAAGCTAGCCTTTCTTCAACGGGACCCTATATGTGGGTTACATTCAATTATGGCAATAGGGGATGAAAAGAGACATTAATTAAAAAACGAAATCGAGAATTTCGAGAATCGGGTTGCCTAATTATATAGGCAGGTGACATCAATCACTCATTTTAATTTTTAAAATGACGAAAGATATTAGGACATTTTTTAGGAACAGGCCAATGATTTAGCAACGTTTGCTTTACTGATTCAGGATTACAAATTGCCCGACTTTCCTGTGATTTCATACCCCTCGTACCCCTTAATCTTTCCTATTCCATTCTAGTTATAGAAATAAAAGAAACATTGGCGCCAATGATTCTACGGGAAATTATCTTTGTGTGCATTTATAGGGGCAATTATCTTTATGTTTCTGTACGAGAAAGTTTAATTGAACAAATGTGATGGGGAACTCTTATCAAACAAAAGCGAGCAAACATGCCATATCACAGCTGCAGCCTCGACAATGTTAACTTTTCATTTTTACCTATGGTTGCCAATAGCAATTTCAATTTTTCACTTACAGCTGTAATCTTTGGACAATTGCATGCGAGAAGCAAAAGTATATACGTTTTTCGTTAACCCCGGTAAATTGTGTATATATACTCACGCAAAATGTTTCCAAGTCTTGGTGAAGTATCCACTCTCCCTTTGCAAAAACTTTAACATCCTTTTGTGAAGTACTATTGCTGATTTGACAGTTTATTTCATCTCGTGCTAATTTAGGTCTGTAGTTGTAAGCCACACACATTTGTTCTTCCAGGCACTTTAAGGAGCATTCAATTTCAGAATGAACAACATAACTTGATATGACATCGTCAGTTGCTAACCAGTTGCCTGTAAAAAAAATTATACCAAACGTCTAGATCTTGTCATATAATCCATGAGGATTTCATGATCAACTGCTTTGAACGCTGCGGACATGCTTATTATTCTCAGTAAAAATGTTATTATGAGCCTTCTGTGCTAAGAAAGCCTTTATGTGCTTAATATTCTACCAGGTAACCCAAAAAAGTGCACCAATTTCATTCAAAAATAGTTTTATTTCTTATCGAAATAAAAAAACTTTCATTAGTTAGAGGAAAGACTGACTTAGATTTAAGTATATTATGAACTTATAGTACTAATTTTTAGGAATATCCAGGGAGATATCACTTTTCAAAATCGGTACATTATTTCGGGCATATCTACTTTATGCAAAACACGCTCTATTACTATTACTTCACTACATATACTTGCATACATAATATTATATCATTTCATCATTGTCTTTCTCCTAAACATACCGTAACTCCTGTTTAGACGAGACGAAATTTTTTTCAACTGATGACGTTCATTTTTTGCGGGGTCTCTATATTGTTTTAAATCTTACTGCCAGCCAACGTGCAGATTATTTCTCGCGTTCTCCTAAACTCCCGCGCGTGTTTGAATGTAACATAAATTAAACAAGGAGAATGTTTTCTTTTATAAATATGCCATATCTTTATATAGTTGTATACATGATATTATATCATTTCATCATCTTTTTTCTCCTGATCATGCCGTAACTATTGTTTAGAAGAAACGTAGAAACTATTTTATTTAACTAATGTTTATTTTTGTGGAATTTCTATATTGTTTTATATTTTACTGCGAAATTCTAAATACCAAGTTTATACCGAAAATAAATACTATTTCTTACAATACTATTTCTTATTCCCGTCCCATTAAACATGGTACACGAATGGATTGTGTCGAACAAATAAATAATCGATCACAACATTGCTACTCACCGTTTTTCCTCACTGTTTTGAAATATTTTTGATATTCAAAAGATGATTTCGATGCTGTGGTGTTGCAATCGATATCTTTCAGCAACAAGAAATAAACCAATATTATATATACATTGGCACTCGTTCAGTTCAGTTACTTTAAACTTGAGATGAGCGATTGAACGTCAGTCCACGCAGTGAAACTGGCAACACACGAGTTGAAAAGTATTGTACGTCTGTGAATGAGGAAAGATGGAAAGAAATATTCCAGAACACCTGCGTCACTTTATTCTCATTGACATACATCTATCACTATGAAAGTTTTATATTGATAGTTATTATTAATATTTAATTTATATATACCAAAACAAACAAAGTTGTTTTATTATTGTACTGCATGTATATAACGCGAAAGCTACAATAATTGTTTTTAAGATTGATCACTTTTCAAATGTTAATTAAACAATTTCAATATCAATGATAAATCTTATATAATCAATGGCAAATACTCTAAGATGCACCCTTGAAAAAGGGAACTTAATCAGTCAAAATAACTAATTTAATTTCCTGCACAGTTTAATAAAAGTGGTAAAAAAATTTGGAAGCATGTAAAACTTTCCGCGCGTAAAGAATACGCGTAAGATGAAAGCAGCCTTTAGTGAAAGCAAAGGTGCGTGCGTAAAATAGGGTTGTCATCTCGTGCATAATCATGTTTACAAATTAAGCTGCACAGCCTGCACTGATGAGGCGTTATCAACACGATTTATCATGATGCATCCATCATCATGAAAGTTTTATATTGATAGTTATTAATAATATTTAATTTATGTATATCGTCTTCCTAAACAAAAAGGATGTTATATATATATATATATATATAATATATATATATATATATATATATATATATATATATATATATATATATATATATATATATAAATATTTATATATATAATTAAAATATATATATATATTATATATATATATATATATATATATATATATGTATATATATATATTTATGTACTTTTGCTCTCAATTGAGCCATGTGTTCACTTGTAGATATATATGTAAGGTGTATTTGTGCTTGTGCAGAAGAACAAATACACCTATATATATATATACACCCGTTTGCAAAAACGTTGGCCGCAGATAGATGTATAGATAGATACCCGAAATCTAATTAGAATTGCATATGTTGTGTAATATGATTGAAATCCCATGCAAATGTATTCATATGCAATTCTAATTAGACTTCGAGTATCTATTATACATTAATGCACATGGACATATATACATATACATATATATATTATATATATA
Source organism: Dendronephthya gigantea (assembly GCF_004324835.1). Taxonomy (NCBI): domain Eukaryota; kingdom Metazoa; phylum Cnidaria; class Anthozoa; order Malacalcyonacea; family Nephtheidae; genus Dendronephthya; species Dendronephthya gigantea. The sequence continues at coordinate 176,051 of NW_021163154.1, read as the reverse complement.
TATATATATATATATATATATATATATATATATATATATATATATATATATATATATATATATATATATATATATATATATATATAATAATATATATAATATATATATATATATATATATATATATATGTATATATATATATATATATGTATATATATGTATATATATATATATATATGTATATATATATATATTTATGTACTTTTGCTCTCAATTGAGCCATGTGTTCACTTGTGGATATATATGTAAGGTGTATTTGTGCTTGTGCAGAAGAACAAATACACCTACATATAATATATTATATTTATTTATATATATATATATATATATATATATATATATATATATATATATATATACACCCGTTTGCAAAAACGTTGGCCGCAGATAGATATATAGATAGATACCAGAAATCTAATTAGAATTGCATATGATGTGTAACATGAAATATATATATTGTGGAGAACCAGTTTAGTAGGATGAAAAATATTAGCAGAATTAATTTATTAGGTATTTATTAAGTAAAAAAGAAGTTAAATTTAAAATACATTATTATTTAAATGATCTATGGGTTTTCCTTTTATTGCTATCTTGTCCCTTTAACCCAAAATTACTTCAAACCCATTAGCACAGGACGGAATACATAAGATTCCTATTTGCTAGCAAATATCTTTTTTTTCAAATATGACATAAATAAGGATTTAGACTTGGAATTAATGCCAAAATCAAACGAATTAGTTTGGAAATAATTGCACGACTTAATTCTTTTTATTGCTTATTAATTATATATGTCTTCTGTAAATAACATGGGACTAAAATGTAAATGTTTCTCATAGCAATTTCAGTGGCAAATAGTACAATTTAAGTTACTGAAGTTTATAATAATTTAACTTCAGCAATTCTTTTTGCTTTCTGTATGTTGATTGGCCATAATTTTGAATGCAGCATTTGCCCTTCATTTAGGGAAAAACAATACTGGATAACACTTATTGCGTACTTAATAGTGCGCTTCAATAATTTCAATAACAGCAATGACAAAATGCCATTGGGCGTAATGGAAGTTTATTGAAACAAAGATTTAATTTATTTCATCTTTTAACGTTCAAATGTGAGAGTCAAATAACAATAGCATGTAGGGAAGAATCATTAGTGCGATATGAATAGCATCAGGATTACATACTAGTGTTAGGCAGGTGTAAAGATGGCGAGGAATAGCGTTCCGTCAGATATCCTGATACGGAGGAGCCATGCATAGGCTATAGAGGAATCGGTCGCTGAAGTCAACTGACAAACAAAATTTTTTTATGTAAGCCCACCTCCTCTCCATCTCTGCATGCTATAGTTATCATAGATGGCGCAATTTGTGCCCTCACCTTACTGGGCAAAACAATTCTGACGCATATGAACAATTGATATATATTAATCCATGAAAATAACTTATTTTCCCGCAGATTTTAATAAAATTAGTAAAAATTTGGAAGCATGTAAATTTTTCTCCCATAAAGAAAACGCGTAAGAGGAAAGCAGCCTTTAGTGCATGAATAACAATGGTGAAAGCAGAGGTATATACGTGCGTAAAATAGGGTTGTCATCTCGTCTATAGTTATAGCAAGCAACGTTTTCACACGGCAGCGAAGTGAAAATTTGATTTTGATGTTATGGCTGAAACAAGACGAAAAAAGATCGTTTAATTGTTATTTCTCTGATAGTTTAGAAACGCATCAAAATTAACATAATGGTTTTATAGGTTTTATAGTACCAGATAGCAATTATAAGTGCTGCATCGAAGTCCAGTTTTACACAATAGCGGTTTGGGAAACTCAAAGCGAACTGAATTTGATACGGCAATGGAAGATGTTATAGGCCAGTTTGAAAGTCAAGAAGAAACTGCTTGTATAAAGGTTTAAAGAAGCCAAGGATGCTGCATGCTCGAAACATGCTACGGAAGCTGAAGAGATAAGATGAACGGCTATATAAAGACATTTCGAGAAACCAAAAAACGTGCAGAGGGGGCAATCGGAGAAGACGCAAATGGCAGTTTGTCATTAGCCACGCCACGCTCAGCTAAAAAGCGTAGAAGCAGTGTGGTGGATTACTTGCTCAAAACAACCGAGTATAGCAACGAAATTAAAAAACAAGAGCTGGAAATGAAACGAACGCAGATCGAGATTCGCAGGGAAGAATTAGAGCACAGAAGAAAAGGGATGAAAGTATGCTCTAGGCATTAATAGCATTGGTTAAAAAAGACTGAACATAAAAGGAGCATAAAAAATTATATTATCCTCGAGCCGGTGCGGAGCACCGTGCGAGGGTACTAATTCCGCCCGGAGATTAGGAATTACACCCGGGACCCGGGAGAACATAGCGGAATCCAAAGTTGCCCAAATGTCATGGACGTTCAATGGTCATTGTACTTGTGCGCATGCGCGAAATGCGAACGAGTGTAGACTGGTAATCAGCAACTTCCTGATTGGCTAAGACGAAACGTTTGTGTTTCAGTGAAAACGTCAGCAATTTAACTGTCATTTTGCAAACTATTTTTTAAAAAAATGTTTCGAAAACAAAATATGAAATGTGGAATCAAATAACATATAAAACACTGGAAAGAGTTTAAAATATTATCAGAACTGGAGGAATTAGCAGTGAAAAGGAACAACTCGATTATAATCCTTGAAATGGTAGGAGTCTATTTTGTTTATTTCGAGGTTTATTTCGTGTTTGCTGTACGAATACATTTTATGACCTTGGTACAGTATGTCGTTTTGCTCGGTTTTGCGAAGACGTGACCGACTATACATCATCGTTTTAACTTCCAAAAGAGTCCTTAAAAGTGTAATTCGGTGTTTTAATATCACAAATATCACTTTAAAGGTTTATATATAGTCGACTGTAATCACTGCATGAATTTAACAATCGAAAAACAACATTCGACGTCCACTGCTTGGTTATTTATATTTTTTGGCCTGTTTTGATGTTTTGAAGGTTTAGCTATAATGAAGTATTAACTCTCACTTAAACTGTGAAAGTCTATAACTTAATGCAACGGAAAACAGCAGGAAAACGGGTGATTTCACTTCACCTTTACGACTGTCTTTGTTTCCGAAATATTTGAAACATTAGCTATCGGCTTTACATTTAGGACATTTCATAGTATTGAAGGTTAGGTCTGGCTAGCTCAGGAAATATTTTGCTTCGTTTGAAATGGCGAGGGGTTGTTGCATGCATGTATTTCTAGTAAGCAGGCTATTCATTGATTGGACAGACTAGATCGAGTCTGTAATTCTTACATTTGTTCTCTTATTCTTTTGTGTATCCAGGCATATTTTTGGATTTAAAATTTTCGGTCTTTCATGTATATATATCCAGTTTTTCATATATATTCACACTAACGAATTATTTGTATGTTCACCAAACGAAATAGATAATTGTTATGACTGAAATTTTCATATTAATTTTTACAAGAAATCTGACTCAACACTATTTATAGTCACTTAATTAAACAAGACGCCGTTCTGGCGTTAACTCCGGCGCACGTGCCAGTCTTCAATATAGAGCTTCTGAACATAAACAATACAGTTCGCGTATTGTTTCGCATAAATATTCGCCCCATTTCCTGTCAATATTTATTCCTTTAGAAAAATGTTTCTTTCTTAGGTTTTCTAGTAAATAGAGCACTTCGTACAGAATATACGGGTAAAACTGCATTATTGGTGCTAGGCATATGTAGCTAACGATATACGTGAATATGGCTGAGTTTGGAATCATGTACTCTGGGAATCAGTTTGTACTGAAATTCAATAGGATTGGTCTGGCCGTTTTTACCCTTGAAAGGAAAGTGCGGTTTGATTGAAAAATGGCATAGAATGGCATACAAGGCTTTCATAGCATACAAGGTTTTCATGGCATAAAAGGCTTTCTTGATTCATGTGATCGTTGTCTGTAAACCTGTCTTAGTGTAGGTTTACCATGATCAGTGTGTGCTGGTGTATGCAGGGTGAGCATATTAAACAAGACAAGTCAAGAATCCAGCATTATGATTACCTGTACGTATTTTCTGGAACAACAAACGTCTAGATTTCCTGCGCTATCGGCCATGCACAGCGACTCGTGTACGTGTTATTTTATATGACGTGTATCGTGCCTGCAGTTTCCTGCTTTTAGTTCGCACGACCCGAGTTCGAATCCCGGCGACAACAAACTTTTTCGATTTTTTTGTTTCAAGGGTATTGGCAATAAATTTTTTTATTTTTGCTATCAGTTAAATTTGACCTCCTGATTACGAATATGTTATTATTTTTTACCCAAACTGTTTTGTTCTCGAGTTATTTCATGGTAAATATTCGGTTTGGCCGCCATCTTGGACGGATTTTCAAAAAAATTATCTTTTGGTAACTTGATCCTTGTGACGTCAGGTGAGAGATCAACAACAACAAATATATTTTATAGGCGCATCTAGCGATGTCGCAGTTCTTTCAAGAGATTTCGCGCTTCTCAATTACTTGAATGTAAAATAACCATTATAAACAAATAGAAGAGGTATTGCCCTATCAATTTGAAACCAAATCAGGTTGAAAAGCCAAGCAATGCATTGCGTAGAGTGACTCATAGATGAGAGTCAATCGTCTGATGAGGAGTCGACCATGCGTTTTAGGCTAAAAATGCTTGGTGTCTGGAGAGTCTGAAGGCTATTAAATCGTTATGTTGGCCTGAAAAAGCGTTGGAATACGACAAGAACGATGAGGCTTGATGAGCTAAATGTCCGTAAACCGCATTCATGGTTATTGGTTCCCGCGATAGACTTGCAACATTTCATGATCATGAAATGAACGTTATTGCATGTTCGCAAATGAAAGAGTTATTCACAAGATCAAAATCTATAAATCTATAAATGTTATTTACAAGATAAAAATGGTCTTACAGTTGACGTAAGCTTGAGTTGGAGGTCATATTGATGAAATTTCTAAACATTTTTACTGGTAATATCATGAGTTAGTGCTCTGACTAACGGATGTCATGTTTACATAGGGTCAGTATCCAATTGTATAACTTGATTCGTAGCGCAATTTTAGTAGTCTGAATTTCTTATACTGAAAAGATGCTGTGTATGCTGACCCTATATTAACCTTAACAAGATGCACAAACATACTTATAGATATACTAGTAGGATACCAAAAGGACAAATTTGTTTTTGTGTTGCGCAGTAATAAGCGGCAACATGAACAAGTCCTATCGAGGCCAATGTGGCCAGTATATAGCTGGTATGAGTGATATGTTATTTATTCCTTGATGATGTCGGTTAAATTCTCGACTTCAATTCGACACAAGCGAAATAAATAGGCATTTAGTGAATAATGAGTAAATGTACATCCTTTTCCTGATCGTCGTGTACGGTCACTACGTTGTACTTCGAGATCAGTATAAAAATTCTCCAAGTACAAATTAGACGAGCAGGCGTAAATTAATTGGCATAGTACTGAGCTATAATGATAATCAGCGCTTTTACGACGGCGAAATAAACGCGTTTATATTTAAATGTACAATTAAAGCGCACAGTAGGGTAGTAGCGCTCAGTTTTTATCCAATTGGAAGGAAAAAAATGGTTTATCTGTTGTTTCTGGTCAAACTCATCTTAGAACGTGCTTGCACGCATACTATTGTAAAACTGCTTCCCCTGCACCTGACGTAACAAATTTATTTTCACATAAATTAGCATATGGGTTTTTTTTCAAGATGGCGGATGACTGTCAAATGCTTTCGCATATATCTAAGCAACTAAACGCAATGGACAAGTAGAAATAGGAAATTAAGTATTCCGTTGATATGCTTAATTGATATATCAAGAATAAAAAAATTTATTGCCAATACCCTTTCAGTAAAATATTTCTTTTGTGGAGGTTACTAGGCTTAGATTACTATTTGAAGTGTGTTTAGCACGAAAATGTTTCGATACGAAATCAAACGAGTTCAAAATACGAGTATCTTAGTTGGCCTGCGCGGCCAGGTAGACCGGGTCGAAAACGTAAAAAAAAACAAAAAAAAAACACCGACGGCAATTTAAGACTGCGTTCGCGCAGTGCGCGACGCAGTAAATATATATACATACAACTCACACAATCACGGTTAATGGAGTGGGCTGGTTTGGCTAGTTGTATCACGTGACTAAACATGTTATTCAACCTTGTGTTGATAGGTCACGTGATGCGTTCCCTGCATCAAATTTCAATTTACCGTGTTTGCATTCAACTGGCCTATTCCGGACACGCACGTCATATACCTCGAGAGAAAGCGTCGCATATGGGGAATCGAAGACTGCAAAGTATTGCTAAGGTTCGTAGAAAGTTCTGAGCTTTGTGAAGGCTTACCGCAAGACGAAGTTACAAACTCCGTTGTGGTCGACCCGACATCTGAAGTTGATTTGTCTGGATTTCCTGAGTCTACAGTTCTTCGACATTCCATTCCGAAATGCATTTTGGAGAGCAATTTTCAAGCATGTGTGTCTTTCCGGTCCCCTCGATGTGAAGTTGTCATTGCAACTGGTAGCCCCAAAGACCAACCTTGCAATCCCTGTGCCAAAGCTCTTTCTACTCTTGAGAAAGATGCTAAAAGAAAAAAGAAAACAACATTTGCCCCAGCAAAGAGTAAAGCTCCACTTGCATCATGCAGTTCTGAAAAGTTGGTAGCAACAGTGAAAGCATCAAGGCTGGAATGCAAACAGTTAGAAGGCAGGATAAAGGAACTGGAAGCAAAAATAAAGGATGATGGTGTTGGAATCAGTGGCTCATTGGAGAATGACATTTTGAAGATCACGGGTGGTCAAAATCTTGAAGCCACACCACATATGAAATTCTTTTGGGAACAGCAAATGAAACTGTTACAAAGTGAGAAATTTGGACGGCGTTATCACCCTCAAATCATTCGATTTGCCTTCTCCTTGCATGGAAAGTCTCCAGCAGCTTACCGTGGGCTCAGAGATAGTGGTGCTCTCATTTTGCCATCTGAACGTGTCTTACGAGACTATAAAAATTACTTTAAACCTAAGGCAGGCTTAAACATTGAAAACATAGATAATCTTCAAGAGAAAGCATTATCACTCTCCGGGATTCAGCGCTATGTGGTTATATAGTGATGGACGAGATGAAAATTCAGTCCAACCTTGCATTTGACAAACATTCTGGGGACTTAATTGGTTTTGTGGATCTTGGTGATCCTATGACTAATTATGCTAGTCTTGGTGATGAGGATATTATTGCTACCCATGCCTTGGCATTTCTGGTGAGAGGAATGTGCAGTGACCTCAAGCATGTCATTGCATACTATTTTACTGAAAATGTTACCTCTTACCAGTTAATGCCTCTCTTCTGGAAAGTTGTTGGTGTCCTAGAATTGTCTCTGAACCTATGGGTCTGTGCTGCAGTGAATGATGGAGCGTCACCAAATCGCACGTTCATCGACCTTCATGCCAAGTATGTAAGTGATTTGCAACTTGATGTGGTTCACAATGTGCACAATATCTTTGCTACACATCTGTTCATCTACTTCTTTGCTGATGCGTGTCACCTCATTAAAACTGCTCGGAATTGTCTGTACAATTCGGGATCCGGTTCACAGAGTCGATTTATGTGGAATGATGGTCGTCACCTTCTGTTTAGACACATTGCAGATATGTTCTACAGTGATCAAGAGTTTGCTTTGCACACCTTGCCAAAACTATCTCTTGATCACATCGTACTTACGTCATACAGCAAAATGAAGGTAAAGTTGGCAACCCAAGTCCTGAGTCGCTCGGTTGCAATTGCATTAGAGGAAAGTGGGAAGGAAGATGTAACAGGTACAGCCCAATTTTGTAGGATGATGAATGATTTCTTTGACTGTACAAATGTAAGGTTTTTGACTTAACATGTCAGGAAAAGAAATCATCTCATCAAACCCTATAAAACACAAGATGATGAAAGATTTACATGGTTGAAAATGTCTTCCTGCAATATCTGAATGATTGGAGAGAGAGCACCTCGCAGAGAGAGGGGAATTATTCTGCAGATGACAGAGGAAAGATGTTTCTTTCCACTCAGACCTATAAAGGCTTGAAAATTTCTGTTTACTCCCATATTGAGGCCATTCAGTTTTTGCTTGCGGAAGGGTTTCAATATGTCCTCAGCGAAAGGTTCATGCAGGATGTTCTAGAGGACTACTTTGGACATCAAAGAGCTAAAGGAGGACATTCTGACAATCCCACAGCCCAGCAGTTTAGTTACATTGACCTGACCATCGCCGCACAGGGAGATATTGCACCTGTTATCAGAGGAAACGTTGGTGGTAGGTATGGAAAGAAGAAGTGGTTTCAGGTTAGTGATGAACCTGTGAAGAAAAGAAAGAAGCCAAAAAAGTGACATGACTGAACTAATAGTGGTATAAATTTAACAATGTAGGGCTATTGGAACAAAAGGAAAGACAAAAGAGTTGAATATTCTCATTTAAGCTCCCAATAGACCTTTTCGGATGGTATGCAAATTAACCAATTTCAAATCAAATGTTCTGAAATGTTATGTTTTATTGATTATTCCATAGTCACAACATATGAAATGGGTTAATTTGCATGTAAGCTGAAATGGTCTAGAGCCAGAAAAGCCTTAGTATGAATCTGTACACACAATCTCATAGTGAGGTTTTTATTTGTATACCTCAATTATGACTCCACCTAACCCGAATGCAATCAAAAGCATTGGTGTAGAAATTTGATGTTTTATTAATTATGGTATATCAAAAAGCAAAAAGACCTTTATTAGGTTATTTTAATATTCACATGTCACATGCATTATTGAAAGGTATAATTACTTTGTACTATTTGGACAGCCTAGGTATGTGATGTCAATTTCTGACTGAAATTCTTTTTTCTGGCTATTATTGGTATAATATCTTTCCTATTGTAAATATAGAATATTCTCAGTCTGTCAAATTGTTCTAATCAGGTTCTCAATCTGTCAAATTGTTGTTTATGTATGACTTTTAAGAGGTTCTATTAATGCTTTTGAGAGTCCAGGGAAATGAGAGTTCAGTGTTATGGGTCAAAATGGAACTTCTTTGCCAAAAAATTATTAAAATTTACATATTGTCATAGGTTAGTATGTCGATTTTTCATTTGGGGGTGTTGTGCTGTTCCATAGCTAGCCCTGTTTGCATGTAGTAACAGCAAGACTTAATAAATAACCCAGTTCAGTATTCAAATTGAAACACCTGAAAACATTAAAAGAAATTTTAATAAAGTATTATATACATGTATGTACATTTTTGGGAAACCATATTCATTTATATTGCTGGATCAGCTGATCTTTTCAAGTTTTTTCTTAATGATTTTTGCCTGATTGATTGATTGATTGATTGATTGATTGATTGATTGATTGATTGATTGATTGATTGATTGATTGATTGATTGATTGATTGATTGATTGATTGATTTATTAAAATTAAAATCACATGGCAGCGGAAACTGAATTGCGTGACTTTTTACAAGGGTTGGTTACACTAGTATAGTAAAGCTGCTACTATTAGTATATTTACAAAGATTCTTGATTACACTACTATATTAAAAAATCCACTGTAATTATAAATCCAAAAAACCTTATATAGGATGATTACTCTAGAATAAAGAGTTCTGTATTATTTTATGTACAAGGTTCTTAATTACACTACTGTATTTAAGGTTCTACTATAATTATGTTAACGAAAGTCCTTATATAGGATAATTACTCTAGTATAAAAAGTTCTGCTTTCATTAGTTACATGTATAAGATTCTTGGTTACGCTACAATTTTAAAAATTCTACCATAAATATATTGACAAAATTCCTTATATAGGACGTTTAAGGTTTCATTAGCCTAAGATGGACATTTCTTATACAACTGGTTATATGCTTTACTACCAGCAATTATGAATGAGTTGGAGAATCGTTTAGTAGTAGTTGTTGGTACTACTAGGGGGTATTGTACCCTCAGGTCATAAGCTTTAGGAACATGACTTTCCTGTAGTAGATGTTTCAATTTATTATCTGGGCTTTCCTTTATGTTTTGGAATAGTCTGTTGGTGAGCGCTTCATGATGATCGTCAATGGTTTGAATATTGGCTAACTCCAGGGCGGTAGAGTACGAAACACCCGGAAAGATACACCTCAACGCTCTCTTCTGGATGCGCTCCAGTTCTTCTCTCAGATATATTGGGAGGGCATGATGGAAGACGGGACAGGCATAATCCAATGTTGAACGTATGCATGCACAATAGTATTGTACTATATCGGCAGTGTTTACTCCAGATCGTTTAAGTTGGATCAAGAAATAAAATTTTTGGAAAGCACTCTTCACTAAATATTCGACATGGTCAATCCACGTAAGGCGCGAGTTGAGCATTAATCCCAAGAGTTTTACACTTGTTACTTTTCTGATTGGTTGACCGTTAATCAATACCGGTGGACAAATTTCTTCTTTATTTTGTCTGCTGTAGCTGATAACAAGTTCTTTTGTTTTGTCCCAGTTTAACTGGAAAAGATTTTTTTTCGACCATTCGTTAACTTCATTAACAGCCAGGTGGGCACAACTCTGATCTTCTTTCTGTATAGTTTTCCGAAACAGTTGAATCGTCAATCGTGCCTTGTTTTCTTTTCTTTGATTTTATGTTTGCTTAGGTAGTCCCTTGCATAGGAAAAAGACCTAACCTTTAAATATAATTTAATTACATTTTCCAAACACAGCTTTTGTGTTTGACTAACTGTGTCAACACCAGCAGAGGGAACAATATTCTCCCATAAGGACTTCACCTTAGATGACTATAATGTTATATTACAGATGGTTTCAACTGGTATCTGTCTCAATGTCATCTTTGATTCACCAACTTGTTGTCCAAATGTTTTTTCAGCTTCTTCCAAAATACCAACTATATTCCCAGATGGATTAACCAATCCACCTCTGGTACGAGAAGCAATAAAACTTGACATGTCACATGATTTCATGCTTTGCAATAATAAGTTCACTTAGTTCAGCTCCTCTTTGTGTTCTCCATTCTTACGTTTACTTGTTTGGAATAGTTTCGACATAACCTGCGACATAGGACAAAGGTCCACGCTCTGCCTGGTGAAGGGATTTAACATCTGGCTGTAAAGCTTGTGATGTTTGAGCTGTTTCCGTACGTTCTGTTCGTCCACGATTTGTGTTGTAAAAACCAACAAGGTAGTCTGGAACGTGAATCATCATAAGGTTTGCAGTCTTGTAGTCATCACTGTTTAACAATTGTGTAGACTGTGGCATCAATCCAAAAAACGATTCGACCAATTGATCTTGGTTCTTCTTTTTGCAAAATTTCGCATACAGCGGGAAAAGTGCATCATAAAAAGCTTGAGGACGAAGCAGCCTTCACATTGTCATTCATTTTGGAGCCATACAATTTCTCACGAAGGATTTGAGACTTTATTGACTCGACAATTGACGCAAGTGTGTCCGGGCAAAAAAGATCTAATTCTGGCGATGTCTGCTTAGCTGTTATTTTTTTGTGCTTTGCATTCATATGTCTTGTTAAGCCGCCTTTTGACACTTTTTCACATTTTGCGCAGGGAAACGATTTCTTGCCATGTATTTCGCTCAAAGCGTCCGTAAACTCGTCCTCTATGTCCTCTCCTTCGGCCTCAGTAATGGCCACAGTTACCTCTAAGTTATATAAGTCATATTCTTGATCTTCTGAATATATTTCGGACTCGCTTTCGCTTGATAGTGCCATTTAATTGCAACCTTTCGATAAAAAGTGGCTTTTTGATCGAAATCTAACACCGATATAAAACAATACCCTCGGGGTTTGCGTGGTTTATATACTGTAATTTGAGCTTCCTGCTCGGTAAAATCTCTTTGGGGGCCACAGTTGAAACAAGATGGTTGTCTATAAACGTTGAAAAAATACTTTAACGGAAAATGGGTTCAAAAATGACTTTAAATTTGTAATGTTGTGTATACCGCTTATTGTTTTTATAGTAAAACGCATTGTGTGATGCAGTGATCGCATCACGTGACCTATTTTTTGTCGGAAATCAACATAATTTGGTATGCATTAAAACACGGAGTCGGAGTTACGGTGTACGGAGTCCCGGAGTACGGAGTCCCGGAGTGAAGTGTCCAAAACTTTAAAACACGGAGTGGTAAAAACACGGAGTCAACGTAAAAACACGGAGTCCACGTAAAAACACGGAGTTCACGTAAAAACACGGTTTTTACTCAATATTTTTATTTTATATGTGGTTGCAGGTATTCAGATCCTGTGGAGATAGATGGCTATGCCCTCATTGCAGGGGGGAGGGTGCCTTTTGAAGATGAAATTATTGGCAATGTGGCAATGATGAAGATTGATGATTGGTAACATTTTATATGATTTCGTTATATGTATTGTAGAATATGTGGTGATTTTGTGAGATAGTTCGAATGTGGTATTCAATCCCACGTGTATTCCCGTTAGTGAAATTATATAAAGCGCGGCATGGGAGCGTGCCGGGGGAAATGATCATCATCATTGCCACATTGCCAATCATCTCATCTTCAAAAGGCGTCCTCCAACACCCCTGCAATAAGGGCATAGCTATCTCCACAGGGTCTGAATACCTGCAACCACATATAGAATAAAAATATTGAGTAAAAACCGTGTTTTTACGTGGACTCCGTGTTTTTACGTGGACTCCGTGTTTTTACGTCCACTCCGTGTTTTTACGTCGACTCCGTGTTTTTACCACTCCGTGTTTTAAAGTTTTAGACACTTCACTCCGGGACTCCGTACTCCGGGACTCCGTGCTCCGGAACTCCGACTCCGTGTTTTCATGCATACCACATAATTTCATAGGGCCTTTGAAGTTTGCCGACTAGCCAAACCATCCCACTCCATTAACCGTGACACAATCAAGGGACAAGTTAAATATTTCGCATAACTATAGCCTTCACATCAGTAACAAAGCCTGGAGGAATAGCAGAGTCCTTAGATATATTCATCTGTGCAAGGGCAGTCTCATGGCACAATACAAATGAGTGTGACATGCAATGTCCAAAGCCACTTAATAGAAAAATTACTGAGGCTGAACCTGTCAGTTGTCTAAGTGTCATGGCAAGTGCTATGCTCTTGGGTGTAGGATTCCTTCTCCCAGATGCTAAATTTACAAGGTCTTGTACAATTGATGTTAGTTTGACACTGTTCTTGCCCTTAATTGGCACGTACTCACTTAAAGTTGGCTCTGAAGAGAATCCACAAATCCAAGCCAATACATTAAAAAGTTCAGTTTTAGAAGTTACAGTTTTAGAGCTTTCTTCTTTTCGCTGTTGTCTACGGATCTTTTCTTCATCACAAAATTTCTTCCAGTATTTCATATGATGGTACCATTCTAAGTAAATACTGTCAGAGTTCTTCTCCATGTATGAATTGACAGATCCGTCATCGATGCTCGCGTACGATTTCTTAGCTATTTCAGCTCGTTGACATTTAAGTTTGGCCCATTTAGACCTACACTTAAGAAAATTCTTAAGCCTTTGGCGTGTAACTTTGCAAACTTGCTCCGTAACGCCATCAAAATGAATAAAACATGAGGATATTCGAGTTTTATAAATATTTTCAGCCATTATTGTTTTGCATAACTAAGCGTGTTTCCACTTCGAAGCATGTTCGTACTTATGCGCGTGCGCAGTGCGAGTTTCCCTGACAAGCGCATGCGTATTTGCTACTAAAATAATGGCGGTTCGAATATTTCGAAGGCACGAAATTAGCAAACTTTGGAGGAATTGTTCTCCCAATTGTGCACCTCTTTCGCTTGGGGAACAACGGATTTTGATAAAGTAAATTTTTATCTATTGATTCATGTGAAAATTATGTAGTTCCACGAGGGGTGCAACGGAATCCGTTTTCTAAGCATCTTTTGGATGCTCATCCCACGGCCTATATTACACCCGTCGGAGATTGACGTCAGATTTATAAATATTAGAAAGAATGTATTATTACAACGAAGCCGAGTTTAGTATTCGCTCATAGCCAACGAGGCTGAGTTATCTTATTGTTTTATTGTAAATTATAGCATTTAATAAGCAGCAGAATTTTGATATACTGTAAATAACCTTGTATGTCGGCGTATATAGACAATCAAATGAATCCACAAGATATCTTCTGGATTGTCTATGATGTCGATTAACAAATACGTCATATATACATATCACCATGGATAATAAAATCAATATTATTGGTTAATAAAATCATTATGATTAAAGTCTTTTAACTATTCATGATATTATTTACATGTGAGCCGCATATATATGGTAGTATATTTTCACATGTGAAGCACGTGTGATCACATATGAACCATATGTGTTGACAGATATTCCCCATGTAACTACATGCGCATCACATGTGGTTCACATGTGTATCCCATGTAATCACATGCGCATCACATGTGGTTCAAATGTAGACTTCAAATAACCACGTATATTCACATGTGAATCACATATGATCACATGTGAACCACATGTGATCACATGTATCCACATGTGAATCACATGGGAAACACATATGGTTTACATGTGTTTTTTTTCGTACGGGATGGACTTACTTGCTTTGGAAAATTAGGCAGCATGTTGGCAAGTAAACTTTAACTCTAACAAGTGCGAAGTTATTGAGTTGGTCAAAACACGTAGAGACAATCGTGCAAAAAGCGAACAGACCTCTAGGCCTTATAACACGTATTGTGGGTAATAGAAATAAAGACATATTCATTACTTTATAAATCGCTTGTTCGTCCAATTTTGGAATACGCATATCCAGTATGGAATTCCTACTTGGTAAAAAGTGTTAAAGCAGTGGAAGCAGTACAAAGAAGAGCGTCATGGATCGCACTATAGTTCAAAAACGGCAAGAGATGCCGTATGAAACAAAGGTGTAAAATCCTAAAATGGAGTGCATTAGAAAGACGACTTTCACTGATGGAAAAATTCAAGACTGTTTTTAACATTAATAACCAAAATTTTGGTGACTGTCTTGAATTTTGCACGAGTCAGAAAACTAGTGCCAATCATCAGTATAAATTAGAAATTATGCTTATTTGGGTAAAATAATCATAATTTATACTGCTTTCTATCGTACAGGTAGGGCTTGGGTTCATGTCTAAGAGCATACGAAATGTGAATTTGTTACCTATCAATTCTGAATTGAATTTTTCATCAGTATCAGCTTTTGTAAAGTATAAAAATATGTTGGAGTATTTGTTTTTCACAACAATAATAGAGGTTCACTAGCTGTTTCACTACACAATTATTAATTAATATCCATGATATATTTAAAAATAATAAGAAATTACGATGTTTATGAATTCATATTTTTACTTTGGTCTTTAGTTACTATTTAAAAAAACATCATCCTGCTCTTTGAATCTGAACTCACTGGAGAATATAAAAACAAATTGTCTGAATCTTATAGCATGCAATATGTTTTTATCACTAATCCTATATTAGTTCCTGTAGAAAAACAATATGGTATACCATAAATAGATGCTACAACTATTTGAAACATGAGTCATTATACAATAAAAATTTAAAAACAAAATTTAAAAACAAACTAACTATTTGAATTAATTATCATTATGATTTAAAGTCTGTCTGTACAAATCACCTTAAAATTTAAATGTTTGTAAGGTTGTTTCGCAGAGTTTGTTAAGTCTGGATTCTTCTTGAATGCGAAATTTTAGACTAGCCAGCTTTTTTAAACTTGATAATCGTTCAAAATTCATTGGATCGATAACACATGATTAAAGGGCCGGATTTTACTCTATTAATTGCTACATATGTTTTTCCAGCATTTCTCTCAGTTTTACCTATATTGATCAATGCCTTAGGCAAAGTTGGGGCTTGGCTTTTATGTATTGTCATTGCCCAGACAAGTTTAAGTGGAAGCTGTTGTCTATCAAGTAGGGTGTCATTTGTAAATGAATTACAGGAAGCTGTTATTGGACATATAGGAACACATGCATATTTGTTATGAGAAATTGATGGCCCTGCATAATCATCAAATTTCACATCAACTGCGACTAGAAAGTCTTGGGGTTGCACAAGAGTTGAATAAATAAATTCTTCAACTATTCCCTTCGCACCATTGCAAAGACCAACATATGTCCAAAGATTCATTGTAATTACACCTGAACCTTTAGCAAGGAAAAGGACCGGCTGTAATCCAGACATTTCATCAAATGGCGCTTTCCGGGCTAAATCACTAGAATGTCTGGCATTAATTTTTACCATAGGCTGATCCAAGAGTTGTAATTGCTGGTAATTAGCAACCTCGTCATTACCAAAAAATAGTCCAGTAGTTTTTCCAAAATCACGTAAATTGGGAAAATTTGAAGGTTGCCTAGATAGAAGCAACTCCCGGTCATTTTCAGAAACGTCTCCTGTGCGTAGCCGACCTAACAACTCTCTAAAATGAGACTGCTCTGAATTTTTTCCCTGGACTCTGGTTTACTGTGAGCTTTACAACATTGTTCAAACATTAAAAAAAGACGTGTAACCTTGTTCTCCGAGAGTGCCATTTGGCTTGTGATGATATAAGGGCTTATCATCCACTGGCGGTAGTTGGCCTGGGTCACCAACCAAAATCATAGACTTGCCATCAAAGAGCTAATAGGTATATCCTGTTGCCTGTTTGCAACGTCTGTCTATCCAACCAAACGTTGTTTGCCCTAGCATTGAGTATTCATCAGTAAGGATATATTGAATGTTTTTTTTTTATTATCTTGCAGTCTGGCCAGCATTTTTCCAGTCAAATGTTTATGAACCAACTGGAGGTTTTAAAAATGAATGAATAATGCACCCACTAATGTTATAGGTAGCTTTACCAGTTGTTGCGGTTAGCACGCAATTAACCTGAAGAAGATTTTTAATTGCATGAATCAAGTAATTAAAGACGGTTTTGTCTTAAGCAGATGTGACATGTAGTTTTAAGACTAATTTTATTGTATTATTTTCTATTATCGCTATTAAAAGGAACGAACTGATATATTTTATTTAAAAAAGGCTCCACGAGGTACATGGCCAGAAAATTCGGATATAATTAACATTCTACTTCCATATGGTGTCAAAATAAAGCTTCGTGAGCTTATAGTAAACTGTCATGTGCACAGTACTAAACGCTATAAATACAGCTTTAGGTGGTCGATTATAATTGCCTTAATTGCTCGTTGCAGAGAAAATTAATCTTAATATTTTGAGGCAGTATTTCAAAATGTTTTATCAGTATTCGTCCTGCATTTTCAAAACAAAGTTTTGGTCATTTATCACGTTGAATACCATATAAAACGAAAACCGTAATAGCGTAGACATAAAATAATAAATAAAATGCACAGCCGACATAAACCTTTACCAGCAAAATATTACTTCAGGATCTTTAATATGACACGAATTACAAGAAACAACCGGGGCAAATTGAAAAGATGCAATGATTTTCTTAAATTTTGCGAAGTCTAAGAATGCGCAATATATTCTATAGTTCTGCAAACGAATAATATTCGAAAAACCTTTTAGTGCCACTAAACATTTGAAATATCGGAAAATTAATTCTACGAATTCAAAACAGTACGTTTCATGCAACTGATGCAAGTTCTACTCAGTAACAACCGTAAAACTCTAGTCTCATCATAGGATAGATTTTCCATGATTTCGGCAACACACGAATATATCGAGCTATGATTTCAGTTTTAAATGTGTTGGTGACAATGGAGCTTGGATCTTTGTTTCCTTGAAAGACCTATAAAGACAACAGCTTTAGTTTTATTAAGACTGATTAATGAACTTCAATGAATTATATGTAATTCTTCTCCATGTGACTAGTATAGTGCCGCATTTGTCCACATGGTTTGAACAACCGTTTAGCACTTAATTAGACCCTGTGGATGGAAATATTCGTTTTATGGTTTAAACACAAAAGCCATGTCCCCCGAACTGCCATACTTAAACTTCACGTGCATGCACGTTATTGCAGGTATTTCCACGTTAACACAGAAACAAATAGTACCTTTAAAATATTGTAAAATTACTATTGAGATAGTTCGATATAATCATCATGACCATCATTATGATGATAAGGTAGATAATTGTACGACCCACTTTTTGCGACATTTGAAATTTCGTTTATTATTTATATGAGGGTGGCCACAGCCAATTATAAATACATGTTTTGTTTATTTGCATTTTGATTACCTTCACAGTGCCTGACTCTTTATAATCAGTCCAAACATTACCATTGTTGCTGTAAGCAATCGAGTAAGAGATCGCCCATATTTGACCGTTATGACAATCTCCTTGAGTTGCAAGCCCTGTTACAGCTGTCTTTTGTCGAAAATCAACTTGTAACCACGAGCCAGCTTTTTCATCTGGGGCTGGTGACCAACAACAAAAACGGTTAGCGTTATTCAATCTTGCGAAGAAAGGGTAAAAAAAACCACTAAGAGTTGATGATGCTGTGTTTTGCGAATCGGATATTTTGCCGCTTTGCATTCCCAATGGCTTAGGGTATATGCATGGAACTAGCAGAAAAAAGCTGTATTTCAAAATATGATTACTAAACTAAATACCATATAATTATATAGGCAGGGGAGCGCCTTGCTTTCTTAAAATAGGCAAAGCCCCATCCAAAATCTTCGAAAAAAAAATTTGTTCTTTGTTTATATCTTTCTTTTCAAACGCGACGGTTTTGACGGTCTTATTTCAACATTCTGGAAAAAAAATCCCGTAACGCCGTAACTCGCGCAGAGAAATGTTGATAGGATTGCACCACGCTCTTGATGCATGCCGGGATAGCGTCGCTTCGCAGATCACACGACGCACGTTGTTGTTTGTTATTTTGTAAAGTATAAATCGACAAGTATTTTGAATTTATATTAAATTATGAACCATTTTTTTACTTTCACAGAAGACTGAAAAGAGACAAACTCTAATCATGCTAAATTTGCCTATTACATGAAGTCTTTCATCAATCAGCTTTTAGTCGCACACGGGCCTCGCCTCTTTTGGCTTTCCCTTCGTGAAACACCAAACTCCCAATTTTTTTTAGTCCCAGATGAGTCAGATTTCGGTCAATGATCTTGTTCTCACGTCAGTCTTTAGTCTTTTATAATATCAATTTGTTATTAAGATTATTCTGGATAAAATGTTAAAGCTATACTTTATGATGTGAAAAGACCTATGTTTTATAATTTTACATTTAAATCTCAGATGGCCCATATATGTCATGTTAGTGGTAGAGAGGTCGGAGGAGCACATTCGTGCGAAACGTGCAAGAACTTTGTCCACATTGCGTGTGGAGTTAATGAGGGTGAAGAAGGGTATGGTCAAAATGGTCAAAAGTTGTTTGCAAAAATGGTAAGTAATGCTGATTGAACAAAATATAAACGTTTATTGATAGATTTTATTGGATCTCAATTCTCAAATACTGAAGACTAAAGGTACAACAGCCGTTTTCGACAGCTTCGAAATCATGTCAAATGTACCCTTTTCCTTACTGACACAAATTTAACTGAAAAAATTTGAAAACTCTTGACAGTTAATAATCATAGTGAATAATTGACAGTGAACAATCGTATAATTATACTATTTTGATGTATATATATATATATATATATATATATATATATATATATATATATATATATATATATATATATGTATATATATATATATATATATATATATATATGTGACCTTCCACGGGAAAACGTACGTTAACGATATTTCGTTGAAACGGCAAAACGAACGGATAACGAACGGGTAGTGAACGATCTGTCATAACGTTTCAACGAACCCAAAAAACGTTTTGACGAATTGAGCTAAAAATGTGAACGTTTAAAGTCGAGAATACGAACGGATAAATAAACGTTCAATCTGAAGCCGTTTGAACGATTTATGTTTATGAACGGTTTTAACGAATTAGTCTTAACGCCTGTTGCGCATATGATTGACGCAAGATATTATTGACTAATAGGAAATATTTTCAAACACCTAACATGTGTTGGCGCAAGTATGCGTGTACATATAAATAGCTATACCTTCATTTGAATGTTTAACTAAATTTATTAGCTAAACTACCTAAATCACATTATTTTATACTTTATATACATATATACATTTGCATTTTGCAGATCAAAATTCGGGTTTATTCGTTAGAAAGCCTTCAGTTATTAGTACAAATTATCATCGTTATGTCAAATTAATCAATGCACCATCTGCAACTATACCCATCAAAATATTCAGCGCGTGTTTATTTGCAACAACGTTACAGATGTTGTAAATCTCTCCACGGACAAACTATATGTATGGGTGGTTAAGGACATATAAACACATAATGCATGCATCCGTTTTATTAACACGGCTCTAAACTGAGAGTAAACGAAGATTGCAATAAATGGCCTGGCTTCGATAATAATATCATAGGCAATGTCATTGGTCACCGTCTCAGTTTTGTTGAGTTTCAGCTACTGGATACATATTTTATGTTAAGCTAAACACAAGAGATTCCATTGTACACTATTGCTTATACTCTTTGACGCGCAAACGACTAAATTAATTAGCGCAAGGTCAAGTTGTTTACAGATGATAACCAGACATTAATTAATAACAGTTATACAGAATATCGCATACGCAAAGTTCGTTTGTATGCGAACCAGCGTAGTAACGTATGCTTGCATGCTGTCAAAACTTATTTGGTATAAATAGCCTACTACATTAAATATCCAAACCATTTATGCACATGAGAATCCCCATTTAAATTTCAGCAATGCATTGCGCGGTAATAGAATATTTAAAATACAAGCTTGGATATTTACCTAGTGCACACAATATGTTCCGTGCGGCAATAGTCTCTAGCTGCGGTCAAGCTTGTCGCGGAATGTCGCCTATACACAGTACTGTTAGTAGCAACTAAGGGCATCATTATACCTTAAGAATATTATGATAATAATCTATTTTTATCGACTGCATGCACCAGCCTGATAAAGTGGCCCAGTCATGACTTTCCTTATATCATAGCTAATGTTTCATTTAGTGTTCATACCTGGTATTAGCCTTTATATATGCACGCGTTAAAACGCCTTGACTTCTCCATAGATGCTAATAGCCAGCAAATATTTGGGACAGTCTTCGCGAAATTATTGTTAAAGATCTTTACCCGCGCGCTCACGCACGCATAAACAGTTGATAGGCGCCATTTCAAATTTGCTCATTTTGCCGCTCTAGCTGGCAGGCTTCAAGGTGCAATGACCATGCATAATTGCAATTTAATATCCGGAATGTAATTTCTCATCAACGGAGCCCAAATCAAAATTAGTGAAAATTTTCCTGTTGCCCAACAGCTGATATGTTGTCCAAGCAAGATAAATTCCAATGCTCCTTTTCTAATGAATTATATATAGCGAAATATATGTAGGAAAATATCTGAAAGGTCAAACTTAAATGTTTGTAAACGTTAGCTTGGCAACTTGCCCTTTGGGCTTGTGTCAGCGCAGTTGTGCGCAAGGAAGGACTGCACGCACTTTAAAACATAGCGCAAAACTCAACCTCACAAAACACGGAGTTTATTTTTGTAATAAACAATGTCACACAATGAACATGCATCATTGATATAGGTTCATTACTTTCATACAGTCTGTATCATTTATACGATTTGAGCCTTTTCCGCGTTCCACGTTTCCGATTCGAGGAGCAAGTCGAGAGAAATCAAATTACAACCAAAATATACATGGGGAGTGAATTGTGCTGAAATGTGCACATATCAATATATATGAAGTATTTTTTTGTGAATTAAGAGTCTAAATAAATATTTACAATGCATGAGTTATATTTATGCCATAAGTTATATTTATGCAATTGCCACCTTTCAACATGCCAGCAACGATGTCGATCGAGCCAGATGGCTTAGATCTGGGGAGACAAAGATACCTTTTTAAGCAAATAAGACGATTTTGAAGCGGGGCACTGAGGATCTTGTTGCTCCGGCTCCAGTTTTAGACTAGATGCACGTACATATTTAAATTGCTATGATATTCATGCAGTGGCGTAACGAACAGAGCCGAGGATGGGGTTTTGAGGTACACTTGGTACTGCGGGTTCCCTTAATTCGCTGTTTGTCATAAATCACGTTTTGCTTATACTATGATGTTTCGTTATCTATCCTGGCCCCCAATAAATGGGGATCTCTTAGTTCTCGTTGTAACCCTACCGAACGCGCGTTAGGTCACTGTATTTATGTCTTCAAATATTAGCTAGGGTATCTCAATTGTTGTATAATTTGTAGCTATGTCAGACTGCATTAAAAACAACGAATTTCAAGCTGAAATGTCCATCCTAGGATGCGGTCCTTAATTTTGAATATATTTTAATCAGTAGCTGCTTCGTACGGAGGCCCAGCTAGATAAGTTTATCAGATGTAAATAAATTAGCTATATAATACACATGGTTTACAAGTACGATATTAATATGTAACACGCAAAATCCCTCAATTCATTTTAAAATCTGGTTTTGTCTGTTTACATACATTTAGAGACTTCCGACAATTATGCAACTTAATTAGCACCTTGCCAGGGCATATTTATTTTGGCTTGAGAGGTTGTTTGTGCGTGCGGTGAAATTTGGCTTATGGAAGCTACAGAAGTATAGTAAAGCACAAATTCTAACCATTTAGTGCATTACCGAAATTCAAAAAACGATAAATTTTTGAAAGAAAGCTTACGACGTAAAATTTGACGCTAATGAAATAATTGCATGCACTGAATGTTAATAGCCTTCATGTCTGCATGACGCTAAGCATCAACCATAACATGAAGCGCACAAAATAGCATTCGATTAGGCTAAAACGATATAACCTCACTATTTCCTTTACAAGTCTTCTACTAAGGAACTGAATACGTTTCTGGGAGTATTTCTGTGTAGCACATTCTGCGCTTCTTCTACAAAGTTGTAACATTGCAAATGTTTAATCTAATATGTTGAACCAAATCCAATGCGATTGAACGAAATTACGGCAAACGTTTCAACGAACGGTAAATCAAACGGTTGAACGCTTTTGGACCAATTTTCAAACGATTTTTCCCAAGCGTTCGAACGGGCAATTTCGAACGATGAACGATCTCGAAAATCGTTTCAACGAACGCTTGAAGCGTTTGAACGGCAAACGAACGGATAACGAACGATATTTTCGAACGAACGAAATAGCGTTAACGTATGTTTTCCTGTGGAAGGTCACATATATATATATATATATACAATTTTGTTTTCTCCTTCAGCCGTATAGTGCTCTACACTAAAGTGGAGCTGGGTTAAAATTTGAAATGAATTGGAGATTAAAACCTAAAAATTGTTCATTAAAAATTTGAAGCACTACAGTTCTGTTTCGAGAGGCCTGTTAAAGCTCCTTTCTCTTCAGGTGCGTGTTCAGATTGGGTTCATATGAAGTACCAGTCTGAACCATACCAATCATACCAATCTGAACACGCACCTGAAGAGAAAGGAGCTTTAACAGGCCTCTCGAAACAGAACTGTAGTGCTTTAAATTTTTAATGAACAATTTTTAGGTTTTAATCTCCAATTCATTTCAAATCTTATATATATATATATATATATATATATATATATATATATATATATATATATATATATATATATATAGACACATATTTTAAATAAAAGATTCAAGAAATTTAAAGTTCGATTCCATGAGCAAAGTGTCTATCAGTCGTTCTATTCGAGTTGTTACAGTGCGATGAGAGTACAACAGCAATCTGGAGGATAGGCAAATGAAACTCTTGGAAGGACAACAAAACTTTATTGGTGTTTGCCGACTGTTAAGAACTGTGAAGCCATTATCCAACTCCCATTGGAGTTTCCAACTGTACCTAAAAGGGGGTGAGGACATGAAACCACACAGGCAGCGTGCTTTCTTTTCCGAAAAGTACTGCGTTTCTAAAAGTGTTGATAGGGTGGACTCCGATGTTGGCCGTTGTCCCATTCTTCTGAATGCTGATCATTGCTGATTATTGATAAAACATTGATAAATGAATGCACACGAGGGCCGTCCTTAGAAGCCTAATTTGGAGAAATTTATATTCCTATATTTATGTTTAAATAATCTTAAAAACAACCGCTTTCAAAAGAAAACAGTCGAGATAAGATTTCGGAATAAATGAAAGGTACACACCCCAAATTAAGCTTCTAGCGTTGGTTTTGCGCTGGCTGCGCATGATACAATCTTGAATTAAATACTTCACCTTGCCTAAGGCTAAGAATTCTATTTTTCTATCATTTATATTCTGTTCTTGTTTGCAATATTATTTGCATCATTTTTCATTACAGACTTACTGTAAATAATTTTAATCTCCGATTTACAAAACAATGTACCTGGCGTTTCATATATTATTTTTTTTAATATTTGACAACATGGCATGTTAGCGTGAAGCTTATATGCTACTTGTGTATCTTCGGCGTAGGTTTAAAATAGAATGCGCCCTGGCTGGCAAGTGACAGCAGGAACTGTAAGTTAATCCTTATATTCTATTATGCACAATAATGTACTTGTATTGTATTAATTATTCTAAAATGAATTTTATTGTAGGAAAAAATTAAACTACAAAGTCTACGCATATATTATACTGAATGTGCGTGTAAACTTAACGTATTTTTAAAATATACACTCCTTATGTTTGGTCGCCATATTGGATACTGTGGCCACGTACGAGTTGGAGGCCTGGCGACGAGGTGCTCTGCCATATCTGAAATAGCCTTCAACCCCAAACACACATCGCACATTAAAAGTTAAAATTAGATTTAAAATTACCGACAACAACTTTTTATTGACCATTTAAAACTAACAAATAAACAAATTCTAATTACTACTTCTTTGGGTTGACTGTCCAGATATAAGATCAAATCGCACACTAGTTTAATTGGTTAGGGCCCTGACTACGCTAATAAGCGCATTAGCCACCAGCCGCGCACCAAGAATAACTTAAATTCAAAGTACCTTATTAATGACGCTATATTTTTATGGATATGATATCTCATTGACTTTGAGTGAAATTTCGATTCTCTTAGATTTTTTATATCAAGTACTTTTCAGGAGTAATAAAAACTTCATGAATTAGCAGAAGACCCTGGGAACGAGGATGGCATTACCTCAAGGCTTTGCAGCACATATGTCAGTTTCATTTTCACGAAAGATTTCCCATTCAGTCCATTTGCCGGTGTACATTTTATTACGTATAGAAGTGGGATTATGAGGCAGATTATTATCCACGTGTAACCTCAATGTGGTTCCACCGACCATTAAGAATTTTTTAGAGCATGACCAGTGCTGGCCAGACACACGCTTATTACAACAGGAAACACGCACCAGGCTATATGATTTAATCTCGCCTTCAACATCCAGGCATTTACACGAGTTTTTGTTCATCAGTTGATTTCCTCCATTTATCCACGACCATTCTTGCTTAGCGTCATTTGGGTCACAGCGCTTTCCTACAACGATGTCATCGCTTCCGGCCGATAAACATATCTTTTTTTTACCATTTTGAATGCGAAAATCTAAAAATATATGTATTATGGTGATAAAATAATTATATAGTCGAGTTCCGAATACATCTCGTTCGACGAAAAAAGCTATAGACGTGATACGTCTCCTGTTTTATTCATACACAGATCACTAATGGTCTAGATGTTTTAAGTTCTCACTTACATATAATTAAATCTCAATTTGCATGTCTTTATAGTTAGTGCATGTAAAAACATGGTCGCGTTTCTTGATGTTTGTTGCAGTGTTCCATGCAAGAATGCGATGAAAGATCACGAGGACCTTTTATCTAATTCAGGAAACTGTATTCACTTAATAAATGACCCCTTAAGGCAGTTCAAACGAATTTCATTGAATCATATCTAATTTTTGCGTCCAAATGACGCGATTAATTCCAACAAATTCTGTCGAGTCGCTTCGTAACAACATTTGGAAAAGAAGACTGGAGAAAATACTACACAGAAACCGCGGCGACCATTTTGCTTTTTACATCTTAGTGATGTTAAACTGGATTAGATTAGTAAAACGCAGACTGGACTAGATTAGTAAAACACGGACTGGACAAGATTAGTAAAACACGGGCTGGATAGATTAGTAAAACGCGCACTGAACTAGATTAGTAAAACAAGGACTGAACTAGATTAGTAAAACGCGTACTGGACTAGAACTCAAACAAATAGAAAATTTTTCATCCACCAACGGCAATGTCTTTCACCGTTATGGTGCAAACTATCGTGCTCTCCGTAAAACAGTTTTCTGGCATGCATTGAGAAATTTTTGGGCAAACTATAGATTATGTCAAATCACAATTAAACAAATTTTATCGATTCCAGTCCGCATTTACTAATTTAGTCCAGTTCGTGTTTTACTAATTTAGTCCAGTCCGCGTGCTACTAATTTAGTTCAGTCCGCGTTTTACTAATCTAGTCCAGTTTGCGTTTTACTAATTTAATCCAGTCCGTATTTTACTAAACTAGGCTAGTCCGTGTTTTACTAATTTAGTCCAGTCCGCGTTTTACCATATGCCTTGAAAAATTACAAATTTTGAAATTTGAGCTCTACTTTGTACTGTTGAAAATCTCTAAACACGTCAGATTTTCCGCTACGCTGGTCGAAATCTCACACTCTGGGACATATAATTTCACATTTATTCAGGAACCAACACTTTACAATAATTCACGTTCAAACACACAACTAATTTACAACAATGATTTTAACCTATATTTATAATAACAAAACAGGATGCTTTACCAAAAAATTATGCATTTCCCTGACGCATCTCTTACAGAACTATATACAGGATGTTCTTCCGATCTTTTCGTTCCACTACAACCCACACTTTTGTCCGCTTACCTCCATTTTCTATGCTATATGATACTACACTATTAACATTTACATAACAACTTTTTATATTAATACATATACAATTTACGACCTGAACACTATATATTTGCGCATACTATGTAAATGACTGTTTCTTGCGGTTGGTATACTCAATCATGCGTTAACCTAAATTCCACAAAATATACACTTACCATTTCCTTTTTGTTCTTTAGGGAGGTTTTTGAACGTTCCCCACTGAGATTGATTCTCCTTGCAACCCTGAAACAAGTGTTCATCATAATCTAAATAATACCGCCGAAAAGCTAATTAAGCTAGCATTCCTTCAACGAGACCTTATGTCGGTTACATTACATTATTGCGATAAGAGATAAAAAGAGAGATTCATTAAAAAAGCGAAATCGTGTTGCCTTCGATTATATATTATTTCACATCAATCACTCATTTTAGTTTTAAAAATGACGAAAGATATTAGAACAATTTTTAGGAACAGGCGAATGATTTTGCAATGTTTGCTTCAATCATGCAGGGTTACAAATTGCCCGACTTTCCCCTGATTTCATGAAAAATTGCTATAATTCAATGGCATTGTATCGGTATAACCATAACCGTACAGCTGATCTATTCTATTCCATTCTAGTTTTGGACTTGAAAGAAACATTATAGCGCCAATGATGTATAGGGGGAAATATATATAATTAATTGAACAAAAGTTGGGAACTCTTAGCAAACAAAAGCGAGCAAACATGCCATATCACAGCTGCATCCTCAACAGTGTTAACTTTTCTTTTTTACCCATGGTTGCTAATAGCAATTTCAATTTTTCAATTACAGATATAATAATTAAACAGTTGCATGCGAAAAACAAAAGTATATGCGTTTTTCGTCAACCCCGGTAAGTTGTGTACTCACACAAAATGTTTTCATGTCTTGGTGAAGTGTCCACTCTCCCTTCGCAAAAACGTCAACATCTTTTTGTGAAGTACTACTGCTGATTTGACAGTTTATTTCATCTCGTGCTAATTTAGGTCTGTGGTTGTAAGCCACACACATTTGTTCTTCCAGGCAATTTAAGGAGCATTCAATTTCAGAATGAACAACATAACTTGATATGACATCGTCATTTGATAACGGGTTGCCTGTTAAGAAGAAAATAATTCTAAACTTTTTGCCATAATTTTATAATCCTAGAGAATTTCATGATCAACTGTGTTGAACGCTGCGGACAAGCCTATTATTTTGAGTAAGAATGTTATTATAGGAGCCTTGTCTGCTGTGAAAGCAATTATGTGTTTAATGTTTTACCAGGTGTCCCAAAAAAGTAAACCCATTTAATTCAAAATAACTTCCTATCGAAATGAAAAAACTTTCATTGGTTAGAGGATAGACTAACTTAGATTTTAATGTTTTATGAACTTATCGTAGTATTTTTTAGGAATATTCAGCGAGATATTACTTTTCAAAATCGGTACATTATTTCGGGATATGTCTACTGTATATAAGAAACAGAACTTTATACATTAAATGTCTACTGAATTTTTTTTTTTTAATCGGGATATGTGCATGTCTACTTTATATATGCAAAATATGCTCTATTACTCTTACTTCACTACATAAATATTTGTATACATAATATTATGTCATTCATCATCGTTTCAACATAGAAATTTTTTTTCAACTGATGTTCATTTTTTGCGGGGTTTCTATATATATTTTACTGCGAGATTATAAATACCAAGTTTATACCGAAAACATACTATTTCTTATTCACACGTCCCATTAAACAAGGTAAACGCATGGATTGTGTCAAGCTGATAAATCATCGATGACAACATTGCTACTCACCGTTTTTCCTCACTGTTTTGAAATATTTTTGATAATCAAAAGATGATTTCGATGATTTTGCTGCGGTGTAGCAATCTATACCTTTCAGCAACAAGAATTGAACCAAAATTATATACATTGGCACTCGTTCAGTTTAGTGATTTTAAACTAGAGATGAGCGGTTGAACGTCAGTCCACGCAGTGAAACTCAACACACGAGTTGAGATGCAACGTACGTCTGTAAATACGGAAAGATAGAGAGAAATATTAACACCTGCGTCTATTGTTATGGACATACATCTATCATTATGAAAGTTTTATATTGATAGTATTATTAATATTTAATTTATATATACTCAAACAAATAAACTTGTTCTATTCTCATATATAACCCGCAAGCTAAAATAATTGTTTTTAAGATTTAAAAATATTCAAATGTTAAAGAACTTCAATATCAATGATAAATCTTATATAATTATAATCAATGACAAATAGCTACTGCAATATCATAGGCTAAGGGGAGTGCTATTTTGCCATTACACACTGGCACTCTTGCCCATAGACATTCAAAATCACACTAATATCCACAGCTACAGGCAATCATCATGCAGAAAACAAAAATAATTGCGAAAACTCAATAATTTAAAATTGTACTATTTGCCACTGTAATTCTCATGAGAAAAATTAAATTGAAGTTCCATACATTTTAGTCCCTTATTATTTATTGATTACAGAAGACATATAATTGATAAGTGCAATAATAAAAAGAATTAAGTCGTGCAATTATTGCCAAACCAATTCGTTTGATTTTGGCATAAATTCCAAATCCAAAATCTAAATCCTTATATATGTCATATTTGGAAAAGAGAAATTAATCAATCAAAATAACTTATTTTCCTGCAAATTTTAATAAAATGAGTAATAATTTAGAATCATGTAAAACTTTTCGCGTGAAAGAAAAGGTGCGTGCGTAAAATAGGGTTGTCATCTCGTGCATAATTATGTGTACAAATTAAGCTGCACAGCCTTTACTGACGAGGCGTTATCATCATAATATATATATATATATATATATATAATATATATATATATATATATATATATATATATATATATATATATATATATATATATATACACCCATTTGCAAAAACGTTGGCCGCAGATAGATAGATAGATAGATACTCGAAGTCTAATTAGAATTGCATATGAATACATTTGCATAGGATTTCAATCATATTACACAACATATGCAATTAATTCTAATTAGATTTCGGGTATCTATCTATATATATCTATCTGCGGACAACGTTTTTGCAAACGGGTGTATATATATATATATATATATATATATATATATATATATATATATATATATATATATATATTTATTTATTGAAAGACTAGCTTAGCTACTATGAGTTTCACGCTATAAAGCGATCGTCAGGCTAATGATAGGTCTAGTTGCTATTCTCTATATTTACATCGTGATATAAGGTATCGGGTTACGTGTGAAAAGTTCAGAGCGTTTGTTCAGCAGAGATTTAGTTTAGCGTTTCATAATGTATAGCTTCTCTTCAAGGCAGAGGTTACATCTTCTTGAGCCGGCTTTGTAGGCTGGGACGGTTTTCAGGAGGGACCATGTTATAGAGAATGCTTTCTTAGCTTCCTTCATATATATATATATATATATATATATATATATATATATATATATATATATATATATATATATATATATATATATATATGGTTATATGGTATATATAACCAGCAAACTACAATATTTGTTTTTAAAATTGATAAATATTCAAATTTCCAAAAATTTCAATATCCATGATAAATTTTACAATCTATATGGCAAAAACTGCAATATCATGGTCTCAGGGGAGTGCGATTTCGGCATTACACACTAGCAGCACTCTTGCCCATGGAAATTAAAAATCACTTTAATATAGCATTTACCCTTCATTAAGGGAAAACAATACTGAATTACGCTTATTGCATATACTTAATAGTGCGCTTCTAACTTCAATAAGAGCAATAAAATGTCAATTGGGCGTCATGGGAGTTCAATAAAACAACGATTTAATTCACGCCAACTTTTAACGTTCAAATGTGAGAGTCAAGTAATAATAGCATGTAGGGAAGAATCATTAGTGCGATACGAATAACAATAAGGAAAAACCATTGATTAATAAATTTTAAATAATAGTGTATTTTCAATTAACTGAAGTTTACATTTTTATTATGATTACCATTCAATGACAAAGTTTTTGCAAGACCCAGACAAACAGTTCATTTAATCATTCTTGAATATTTTCTCTCGCTAGGCATCGTGGCATCAATTGAAACTAATGCACTTTTTGATGGTAACGAAGAACGGAGCATTCTCTGCTGTGTATTTTACGTATTCTTCCGCAGCCATAATATGGATGCTATGATAAAAATCGATCCAGTGAACGTCTTTTTATCCTGACATGCATTCCCATGTTTGTTGAACTTTCACATTTCTGCCTAAATTTACAATGGCACGAACGAGAGTTAAGTTAAAAATACATTATTACTTTTAAATAATATATGGGTTTTCTTATTGCTATTCGTATCGCACTAATAATTCTTCCTACATGCTATTGTTATTTGACTTTCACATTTGAGCGTTAAAAAATGGCATAAATTAAATCGTTGTTTTATTAAACTTCCATTACTCCAAATTGACATTTTGTCATCGCTGTTATTGAAATTATTGAAACGCATTACATATTGAGTATTCATAAGCGTTTACTTTATTCAGTATTGTCTCTCCCTTAATGAAGGGCAAATGCTGTAGCCAATACAGCTATGGCCAATCAACATACAGAAAACAAAAAGAATTTCGAAGTTAAATCATTATAAATTTCACTAATTTCAAATTTTACTATTTGCCACTGAAATTGTCATGAAAAAAATGATATTGAAGTTCCATACATTTTAGTCCCTTGTTGATAACAGAAGACATATAATTAATAAGTAATAAAAAGAAATAAGTCGTGCAATTGTTACCAAACCAATTCGTTTGATTTTGACATTGAATCCAAATCCAAAGTCTAAATCCTTATAAATGTCATATTTGAAAAAGAGAGATTGAACAATGAAATTAACTTATTTTCCCGCAAATTTTAATAAAATTAGTAAAAATTTGGAAATATGTAAATTTTTCCCCGGTAAAGAAAACGCGTAAGAGGAAAGTAGCCT
This sequence comes from Dendronephthya gigantea, assembly GCF_004324835.1. Taxonomy (NCBI): domain Eukaryota; kingdom Metazoa; phylum Cnidaria; class Anthozoa; order Malacalcyonacea; family Nephtheidae; genus Dendronephthya; species Dendronephthya gigantea. Next base: position 144,059 of record NW_021163154.1, on the reverse strand, counting down.
TCAGTGAAAGCAAATGTATATACCTGCGTAAAATAGGGTTGTCATCTTCTGTAGATTATCACAAAAATGTGACACAAGTTTGCTTTTTAGAGTCAAAATAGTTTATATACTTTGCCTAAGTTAGCGGGAATACGGGGCCGGCTTATTTTATTTTATACTTAGCAAAAGTCAGAGAAGAAGGTCAGTCAAGTGGAATCAGCCCAGATGAAGATGAGATTGACTCGCTATTAGAGGAAATTTGTGATAAAGAAAATGGATGCTTAACCCTCCTATTACAACCAATAAAAAGAAAGCAGAAAATGACAGAACCACAGCTAATTAAATAAGACTTCAAACCATGGAAACTGTAAGAGAGACTACTAAAAGAAAGGAGAAAAATGAAAGGGAGCATACAATTGTTATTGCAAAACCAAAGCCAAATGCAGCAACACAATCAAGAACAGAAGAGACAACAGCAACTTCAAGAACAACAGCATGCACAAACCATGCGACAAATGTTCCAATAACAACAAATGCAGAGTCAGGCCTTGATAGCTCTCTTAGAAAAATTTGCTAACAAATAGGACACATGAAGGCATGCATGTACACTTCCGTAAGTTGTGTTATTATTTATAGCTTTTTTAACTGTTAAATTTAGAATATAAAAGCTCCTCTATTTTATTTTCTGGACAATATGGACAATGACAATGTTAAAAAAAATTGGAAATACAGAACTATTAACCCATTTAAATTAATGTTTGCAATTCCAACGTAATAAATACAAGTTTGTTAAACTATACTCTTAACATTTGCATTTGGTTGGTCAGATTTCCTTCTCGAAATGATGCCTGTAGGTACACCCTTGAGGGATATGCTGGATCCCAAAAAAAAAATTTGGATCGCCTCTTGTCGAAAAAGCTTCTGCGTTCTGTTTCTAAGGTCTGCAGCAGTCCTGACTCAGCCAACATTACCAGCATGCTGTCTTTTCCTGTAATTTAGTGTAAATTCCTCTCCTAGCAACATTAAAATACAGTCCAATTCATTTTTAAATTACCCTCTTTAAGAATGCCTTAAAATAACTTTAAAATTGCAGTACGTTTATTATACCCCACTCTTCAACATCTCCTTTCCGTGCGTGTCCTTAAGTATATCTGGAACGTATATAGCCTCTAAAGGGTTTTCATTTTAACCTACAGGTCCATATAAGCTTTGCAATCATTCCGTTTGGGACAACAACAGACTGAAATTTCGGGGAATGTGCTTTCCTGTGTCCTTTAAAAACCAGCCTCTGGTTTTGTCTAGGCCTGCAGATCGGACGGACTGTTTCATCATTGTACCCAAAACAGTTTTGTTATTGGGCACCTTTTTGATGAATGGATGTTGCGTAAACTTCTCAGAAGGCTGTTGTTCCATTCAGTTATGCGGTGGTTATGAGTTTCGTAGATGTAGTTTAACACATGATTTGTAATCATGCATATATTTCGGAAACAGATCTTCTGAATAGGGTTATCACATCGCCGTACCTGCAAGGATAGGCGAATCGCTTCATCAACATACGCAAGCCCTCCATATCATCAGCAACACTTCGCTGGTACATCTTGAACGAGGAAGGAATCTGTAGAGCATTAGCTGATGAATGAAAATATTTTTTTCCACTCGAAAATTAGCCTTGCTTTCAGCCTCCAACAGATCGTTGAAATCGAACTTGGGGGTGTCTTTGTGGGTGAAATCTGGATTTTTGAAGTGAAAATAATCGTACAATAACACACATTCATCGCTTGAGATAATTTCATCAGCATAAGAGTAGGCTATAATTTCACGAAATTTCCTAAATGACATTTTGTTCACGTCCCCGTTTGTTTTTGCTTAATGATTTGTTTTTCGCGCTAAAACATCGTCCTCGGTCCCGTCTTTCGCGGTTAAATGGAGTCGCGTCGTTGTGAGATTGTTGTCTGCTCAAGTTCGCTACGCTTTCTTGGGGGCATTTCATCTAATAGTTTAAGAATTAATATTGAATTTGGTGCAATATTTTTATTCAAACTGAGGTTTTGGGTTATTTAACACAGAGGGCACACAATTCTGGCGATATTTCGACTTTATTCCAAAGTCATTCTCAAACTAATTATCTATTTACGAGCGTTCTTCGATGTTTCATCAGGGTGAGTAAAGAAGTAAAAAAATTATAAAACTGTGTGTGAGGTTTTAATAGTATTGGCTCGGTTTGAATTGCCTATATCAGAACGGCCTATATCACTTGTGGGATCTTTACAGATTTGAATAGGACTTGAAAAATTAGTTTGTAAGTTCTACAACCCTTTTTGATGTAATCAAATAGTTTCGAAAATACGTCGGTTGGGGGGACTGGGACTCAGGAATGATTTGCAAACACGCCGTCTTTTATAATGTAAAAATGAAGAGTTTCACTGGCGATATAGTTTGCACTTTTCAAGAACAAAATGCGGGAACGGTGCGTTGTGTATGGCTGTAGCAACTGGGCGAGTTTTTCTCAAAATATTTTACGTTATTGGAAGATCGAAGTAAAATTACAATTGATTATATTATGTTTGACAAGAACTCCATTCCTGAGTCCCAGGTCCTCGAGCACGACAGAAATTTAGGCAAATCGTCATGTTTAGATGTAAATATTTCCGAAACTATTTAATTAAATCAAAAAGGGTTGTAGAACTTATAAACTATTTTTTCAAGCTCTATTCTAATCCGTAAAGATCCCACACGTGATATAGGCACTTTAAATTGTGAGCGTGTACTTAGTAAGCTTTTTTTATTTAAGTTAAAGCAGCTGACGGCGTTGCACCTATACTTTCTATTCACTTAATTGTTCTCCTGATTCAAAGTAGGAATGATTTCAATCATGTTAGGGGAATTTTACCTTTGCTGTTGCTTGTAATTGCAAACATTGTCATTATTGAATTCAAAGAAATGTTCCCCGACGAATTGCGAGATAATCGTATAAGAAGTTAGTTTGTTTCGCATATATTTGCTTCAAGTGCATGGTCGTGAAGATTTATTTAGGTTTTATCAACACCATGTTAATTGTAGAAGCTATAGCTTACACTTGCTTCCATCATCGTACAACTCATTGCAACTTTATGAAATAAATATACAGATAAATTGCAGCAAAAAAAACCACAAAACACAAACTCCATGAAAGCATCACCAGAAATGCAGCCCATGTAACATGGGTGCCAAGCATGCGCGACTTATGGGTAATTTAGGTATTCGATATATGGAGTCATCTCTAAGAATGGGGAATCATTAAAATTTGCTTTCTATCTAGCCCGCAATCGAACTGTCAAGTTTCCACGTCCAAAACATCATCAATTTTATCGATCTTTAATCACTGAAAATTTGTGGGCAACTTGAAATGCCTATGTATATGTTCCCGAGAAGGAATATTTTTTTATGATGGGCACCGTATGGGAAAGAATATAGTATATTACTGATATTAGACTCATCTTAGGCACCGTAAGGCCCGTTTACACTTGCAATTTTGCCACGATTTCATGCGCGATTTTCTTCTTTTGAAAGATATAAACGAGTGAATTAGTTATGGATGTTCGAATAGGAAATTGCACACATCAGGGCATTAGCAACTAATTACTCGTTCACATCTATCTATAAGGAAGAAAATCGCACATAAAATCCCAGCAACAGGCCTAGACAATTCACATATCAGTTCGTTGCGGGCGGGCTTCGGCAAATGTCCACGTCAGATCTGGCTCGTAAAGGCCCTAGTTTTATTTACATCGCATTTTAGGTTCCCCAACGCGATGGGGTTTGTCAATTTCGCAAAGTGATATTTGATTGCCATTATTTTTTTTAGCTGTTGCCGGAGTCGACCTTGTTTTCTTTCCACGGGTGAATTCCTAATATTATGAATGAATCTCTTAACGCTAGCGCCAATCTTAAGGTCTTCTGTAAGCTGTATTTCTCTAAAGAAAGCGTATGACAATCTCCACGGGATGATTCACGCACAATAATAAGTTTATATATTTTATTCACTCCCTCCTTCTCCCATATATAGACTTAATTACCCTAAGGGATGTAGTGTTGATATCCAGTGGCGTAGCCAACATGACGATTTTCTCCCGCTATCAAATTTCGAGTTTTTATAATTGTTCATTTCCCTAGAAATGTAATTTTTTCACAATCAATGAACACCAAAATATTGGCATAGCGCGGGACAAATCGTCAGGCTGGCTACGCTACTGTTGATGTTCTATATTTTCTTTTTAAGATATAGAAAACTTTTTCCGTGTTTCTATACAGTTATAGAAATACGCGTGGAAGCTTGGGAGAACAAGAAATAGCCAGTGGGAAAACAAGCCCATTGGGCGAGTTTTACTACTTTATTTCGAGTTCTCCCAAACTTCCACAGGTGTTTCTATTACTGTATAGAAACACAGGAAAAATGTTTTTTAATTCGCCTATAATCTAACTCAATAAAAAGATTTGGTACAAATATTGTAATTCGATTTAATTACAAATTCTCATTACATCGCTTGGCTTCTCAAGTTCGGCGGGAAAATTCCCGTGTCACTATACAGTTATAGAAACACGCTCTTTGACCAATCAGCGCGCGCGTACTATAAATGTTATATTATAAATTAACTACGTTTATAAATGTTATACTATACCATAGCCATAATATACTCAATAAAATATAATATAGACTGATTTGAGTTTTGCGTCATTTCATAATATACGTTTAGTTCAGGTTAGGTCAAGAAATTGTGTACTTGGTTTGAAATAGCGAGGGCTTGCTGCAGGCATGTATTTCTAGTAAAGGGTTTTATTAATAATTCCGTAAATGTAAAATAAAAGTAGAGACATGCATGTCGGTGTTACGCTGTTATAAAATTTGTCAAAGGTAAGATATAGACTAACAATATGTTGTAGATTTTCTCAGTCCTAAATGTTTCCACGCTCTCCTGTTACTCACTTTATTTTTGATAAGTTTACTTCCATTGCGCGACTTAAGATTCATCAATATAAAGATTACTCAGTACTATTTCGGATGAAATAACTTATAATCTCAATAAATAACGACTATTTTAACTGCCAAAAGAATTTATTTTGAAATCCGATTCCCAGGTAATTAAATTCGTTTATAAACAATTATTGGATGAGGTTTTTGTGATATTTTCCGATTTATTTTGACTTTCAACTTACCCTTCCTCCCCAGCGTTATACTATTGGAGAGAATCTTAATTAGCATGGCATGCATAATGGCAATGAAGGCAATTAGTTCTGGGCGCCACGTCCAAAAAAATCAGTCCTCATACGGGCCCCTAAATTATCTAGATATGTATGGATTGGCCATAAAGAAAACATGCAAATCACAGCAAGAACGCCCAAAAGAAAAATTCAAAGTTATCATACAGGCAAATTGACTTGTTAAAGAATTTCCATATTTTTCTCAGTTTGTTCCTCGCAAATTTTCTCAAAATCGCAATTCAGTATGTTGATCTGTTTGTATGACCTTTGCAATATTGTATGACATGTACGAACCTGAAATTTTAGGAAGCATTAAAAATATTAAATGCAATGTCATGTTTTGTCTCGTCATCGCCCACATATCGACAGAATAGTGATTGTAAAAAAATTGTAATATGAAACAGTTAGCTATAAACAGGATCAGTTTCACTGAAGCATCGCTTTTAATTCCTGGAATTCGTCACGCTTTTTAGCATTTACTTGAAATTTCCTCGTGTAAATCCTCCGTTAACTGTGAGACGAATGAGAGCTAGACGGAAGAATTTGATTCATAATGATTTTGTTGACTTAGAAGCGACGTCGCTATACGTAGAACAAATTGACCCGTCGACTTTAAGTTTGATTAAGGCTCTATTTAATTATGGATGTAATAACAAACAGTATACTAAAAATTGGTAACTCAGGTATAAAAGTTGACCAGCATACAACAATTTTAGTCTCAGAAATGTGATATTATTCCAAGGAACTTTGCTGTGTTCAGCACGAATTTTTGACTGGAAGTTTTCGATTCAATGGTGACCAGCTTGTTCCAATCATGAGCGTATTTGTTTTGACATTCAAACTATTCATGACTAAGTCCACATGTCATTCATTACTTATAGGAAAGATTCCTTGCATCAGCAAATACTAGCAACGCGGACAAGGAGCAACAATATGAAAGGAAAATCCTGTTTTGTTACTCTGTTTGTCATCCTATCGATACAATGGAGCAGACAGGAATCGTTGTGCGGCAGTAGGTATCTGTTATTATAGAGGTCTCTCGCAATATTTTTATATATATAAAACTAGTCTCATCAGCTCGTTTCGATTTCGTTATGAAATACTTGTAAATCTCTATTTTAAAACATGTTGAACCCTCACTTTATAGCAATAAAGTATATACGATAGGTATAGTTATAGCGTATCTTGGTATATCTACTATAATTACGGTCGTATTGTGTGTTTATTCCACATATACAGTAAGTATGAACGGTAAATGCCGTTGTCTGGTGTATGTCGTAACCACTTGTTAATACGCGCTGGGAACTCAAACCAAATCGTAATTTGTATCTTGGCATACATAAAGTCAACTCAAACATGTCCTAAATGCGGATAACCATTCTTATTCATTCAATGAGTGTATCTATGTATTGCATACAATATACTTTCACTTTAAGCGTTAACTTTATAAACGCCATTCCTGAAACGCAGTCTAGACAGTCATGCATTCTTGGCTTATATTGCCGTTGGCAAATTTGCAACTGCATTCCAGGGTGGGTTAAAAAAAGTTCTTAACTTCTTAAAAACAAGTTGTCATACTAAACGGTGTGTTAGTGAAAATAATGTTATTTCAAGTAAGTCAAGTAACTGCGATGCGAATAAACAGGACATCCTGGCAAACAAAATATGAATGAAACAAGACACAGGTAGAAACACTGAATTTTCGACTGTATTTCAAAGCCATCTTAAGACAGAATAAAATACACAATACTTTACAACGCAAATATATACAACACAAAGAGAGAGAGAGAGAGAGCGCACGTGTCAATCCAGTGTGGGCGGAAGGTGTGTTAAAAAAGGAAAGACAGAAATAAAGACCCGACAAATAGAAAATTGTCGAGTAGATGTAATAGAAAGGTCTGTTATGTTTAGTTAGGCGTACTTCACGAAGGGCGAGAACATAACACTGAATATTTCACCTCAATTATGCATACCGGTCGTCTTATATGCACTTGTTTGTGTGATACTTTCTTCATATTACATGCATGCAAACAAACTGCGGCGTGCGACTAGACTGCAAAGTTCGTTTATGTTACTTTTCGTCCTTTCGTGATGTCGTTTAAGCTGCCGAGTTTGAGAAAAGCCGCATTGTCGTTGTTAAATGCAGTGAAGACTTCTACAAACACTGAAAGACATGTAAATAGATATTCTAGTTATAGAAATTGAACTTCCTGTTGTTCTTAATCTAATTTACCGTGACTAAAATCTTTATTACGATATCGAAAATTGATATTTATCCGGTTATCCGGTTATCCGGTTATCCGGCTATCCGGTTATCCGGTTATACGATCCAGTAAATCTCTTTGAGGCTGATTTACTCAAGTTCTTATATTTTGATTGACATTGTGTTTCGCATAGTGATAGATAACAACGTGTACGTATAGTGATGTGGGCTGAGCAGTACGTCACCAGACCTTGCACCACGCATGCAAGAACTATACAATATAATATATTCATAGTAGAATGCGGAGCAAGTTATCACTGTGAGGAACTTGCATACGGCACTATACTTTATATATTTCAAATTACTTTCAGCGATTGCATGTGCGTATACATTGAATTATTGATAATGTTCGGCATTATGTCAATTTTATTTTACCTTTGTTTTGTCATTTAGTAAACAGAAAAGTCCGTAGTTGATATAGAAAGAAAATAGTAAAGTACGAAAAAGCCCGAAAACTTGTCACAATTATTATCAAGCGCACTAATCGTATTGTTTTCCCTGTACACTTCCGTTGAAATTATTAAAATACACTTAATTGTTATAATGCGCGAGAACTGAAATCTTCTGACTCGATGGGTTGGTTAATACTTAATTATTTTATTCCGTGCCATCCAGGGGCTGGTTGTTCAAAAGCTGCGGTTAGCTTAACACTTGGTTAAATCAAATCTTTACATTAATTTTTCAAATCGCTTCTTTACAAAGATGAATATATTTTTCTAAAAGTATTTTCTGGACCAACAAAAGCTGTGCTGCTCCTTCAGGCAACGTTGAACACGTGTTGCCCTTCAGCAGCCGTATAACGAACGACGAAGCAATAGTTTTAAAATCTTTATTTACTAACGTTTGTCCGTAAAAAGAGTGTACTTGTAAAGCGTAAATAATACACAAGCAAAACGAAGGAAGGGACCCCCCAGGTAAAACCCAGCGAGCCAATGAGAGCCGCTATAGCAGTAAATTAGCGCGAAATGAAGAAACAGGAAATACTAATATGTAAATGTAGTGTAGGGCCAGAACACTCCCCGTCTGGTACAACGGTACCACTATTAAACGTTTAAATTAACTATTCTCAAGTTCAGTTTGTCTTTTGAGCAGGACAACTTCTGAAACAGGCCTTTCATAGGTCTGTTTAGAGCCATTCTTCGCGGTGCTGATTTCCACTTTCCGTACTTTTCCATCATTGCTTTTTGTCGTTTTGGAGATCAATCCGATCGGCCAATCGTTCCGTGCAGATTCTTTGCATCGAAGTAACACTAAATCACCGACTTCTACGTTTGGTAGAGCGTGCTCCCATTTGCGTCGACGTTGCAGGGTTGGAAGATACTCCCGCTTCCACCGAGACCAAAAACGATTCGCGAGACATTGCACTTGTCGCCATTGCTTGGCATATAGGTCTCGGGGAACAAATTTACCTGGGGCTGCCAGAAGAGGTTGAGTTTTCTGTGTTAGGAGAGCTGCTGGCGTCAATATTTCCGGAGCCGCAGGGTCGTTGGAAACCGGTATGAGTGGTCTGTTATTGACGATCGCCGAGACTTCCGCCAAAAAGGTGGATAGCACTTCGTGCGTTAAGTGGGTGATTTGGGATGTCAGTAGTACAGAGTCCAATATGCGTCTGCAGACTGATCATGCGTTCCCACGCTCCACCCATGTGCGAGGCGTGAGGAGGGTTAAACTCCCAGGTACAACCTTGCGAGGTAAGGTAGGACTCGATGATATTCCTATCCATTTCCTTTAATGCTGCCTCGAACTCGTTGCGCGCGCCAACGAAGTTGGTTCCACGGTCTGAACGTATCAGTCTAACAGGACCCCTAATTGCCATAAACCGCCGCAGTGCGTTAATAAAGCTTGACGTGTCCATGCTCTCGATTGGCTCGATATGGACGGCTCTTGTTGCTAAGCACGTAAATAGCACCGCCCACCGTTTGCTCGAAGCGTGTCCTCCCCTGGTGCGACGGGCTACGACATACCATGGTCCAAAAACGTCGATTCCGATGTTGGTGAATGGAGGAGAGGGGTGTACGCGTTCTGGTGGGAGATCAGCCATCTTTTGCTGTTGGAACTTTCCTCTTAGCCTTCTGCAGGTGAAGCACTCATGGATAACCCGATTGATCAAGCGTTTTTCTCCGACAATCCAAAATCCCTTTCCCCTGACCATTCCGTGGGTGAAGTGTCGACCTTGGTGTTTTACCTCCTCGTGGAGATTTTCAACGATTAGTCTGGAGATGTGATGTTTCGAAGGAAGAATAGCGGGATGACGTTCTTCGTATGACGAATCAACGTAGTGTAAGCGTCCTCCGACTCTCAGGATGCCCTCGGGATCTATGATTGGGTTAAGGCTCCGTAATTGTGACGATTTCGAGAGAATTTTCTTATTCTTCGAGCAGTGGATTTCGTCCTTAAATGATTCACTTTGCACGCTTCTGATGATAAGCATTTGAGCACACCGCTTTGCTTTGACTACTGATTCTTCATCGTCTCTCTCTTCTTTATTTCTATGGCGTTGTAACCTTCGGGCCAGTCGTATCAGTCGTGACACTCCATTTACGAGGTTAGTCCAACGCGAGAATCGGAGGAATCTGGTTGTACCCAAAATGTTCCTTTTTTCCGGGTCTGCCATGGTGGCAAAGGTGTTTACGGATGGTCGGACTTCCGGGTCGTCGGCAAGTGTCTGAGTCTCCTTGTTTTCTTCTTGAGCGTGGTGGGGTGTACTATCTCGGAGGAATTTTGGACCGTTCAGCCATATGGAATCCCTGAGATCACTAGCCTTGATCGAACGGGTGGCGAGGTCAGCTGGGTTAAGATCTGTCGCTACGTATCTCCATTGATGCGGTGATGAAGACTTTCTGATTCGTTGTACCCTATTGGCGACGTAGACGTAGAAACGTCGTGTCTCGTTTAGGATATAACCCAGTATTACTTTGCTGTCCGAATAATACGTTACTGACGAAGCCTTAATGGGCAACTCTTCCAGGACCAACTCTGTGATTTCGACCGCTAGTACTGCAGCACAGAGTTCTAGACGAGGGATCGTGGTTGCGTGAGACGGAGCGAGTTTAGCTTTTCCGATCAAGAAGGAGACTTCGATTTTGTTGTCGTTCAGGACTATTCTTAGGTAGGAAACGGCCGCAATAGCTTCTTGCGAGGCATCGCTGAACGTGTGGACTTCAATTTGCTTGGCTTCCGAGAGAGATGTTGCCGTGTAGCTCCTTGGCAGCATAACCTGTCTCAGTTCTGTGAGTGACCTCCGCCAAACTTCCCACGGTTGTCGATATTCTTCCGGAAGAGGCTTGTCCCAAACGTCCAGTGGGTTTCGTTGGAGGCTTGTCGTCATTGTTCTTAATAGCATCTTAGCCTTAATGACCACAGGAGCAGCGATGCCAAGAGGATCATATAGACTGTTAGTAGTAGATAGGACGCCTCTTCTGGTGAATGGCTTTTTCTCATCAGCGACTTGGAAGGTAAAGACATCGTTGTGTAGATCCCAAGATACCCCGAGCGAGCGTTGAACTGGGACGCTATTATGGTGAAGATCGAGGTTACGCAGTTCTGTGGCTCGATCTTCCTCGGGAAAGGCGTGTGCTACTTCAAATTTGTTGGAGGAGACTTTATGAAGGCGGAGGTTAGCGGTGGCGAGCATTTGTTGTGTGCGTTTTAGCAGGCTGATCGCTTCTTCACAGTTGGATGTCGACTTTAGGCCATCGTCTACGTAGAAGTCACGTTCCACGAATTCCCTAGCGTCCGTCCCGTAGTTACGTTCTTCGGTGTGTGCGGTTAATCTCAGCGCAGTGGTGGCAACGGCTGGTGAGGAGGTGTTGCCAAAAAGATGCACTTTCATACGGTATTCGATCACTTCTTTGCACGGGTCGTTCTCTTTGTACCAGAAGAATCTTAGGAAGTCTCTGTGTCGGGCGTTGACAAAAAACGCGTGAAACATTTGTTCGATATCGACTGTGAAGGCGACTGGACCGGTGCGAAAGCGTAAGAGAATTCCTATCAGACTGTTCGTGAGATCTGGGCCGGATAACAACATCTTGTTTAGGGAAATTCCACTAGTCTCTGCGGCCGAATCAAAGACTACACGGATTTTTCCTGGCTTACGAGGGTGATACACGCCGAAATAGGGAGATACCACCGTGCAGCGTTGGAATTAAGGCATTCGTCGGGGACTGGTTCGGCATGGCCTTTTTCAAGAAGCTTTCCCATGAATTCATGATAATGTTTTTCCATGTCGGGCTTTCTCTGTAACATCTTTCTGGTGTTGTTAAAGCGTTTAAGAGTGTCCTGTCGGTTGTCAGGGAGTTTCGTCGCAGGATTTCGAAAGGGCAGTGGTGCTTCCCAGTTTCCTTGAGCATTCTTTGTCATTTGGGTTTCCATGATTGACGCAAATTTCAGATCTTCAATGGACTGTCCTGGCTTATTGTCATCTTTCGAGGTGTTGAATACGTTCTGGCCGATGTTGTCGTCAAAATAGCCGTTTCGGAATTCTTCCTTTCGCGCCGAGTGGAGACTTGGGGCTGTACGAAAGAAATTTGGGCAAGGTTCTAGGTTTGAAGGACGTCCGTTTTCTAGGATGTTGGATCTGTAGCAGGCAAGATCGGGCTTGTGGGCTCCATTCAGGCAGACGTTGCCAACAATTACCCATCCAAGGTCAAGAAGCTGGGCCCAAGGTGCGTTTTTGGGACCATTTAGAGACTTGTGGACTTTGTGCAAAGGTGGAACGTTACGTCCGATAAGCAGGAGAATGTTAGCATCGTTACATATGTCGGGCATTTCCTTTGAGATGCGCTGCAGATGTGGGTATGCGGCAGCCACCTTTGGGGTAGGTATTTCGTCTCGTGAGTCTGGTATCGTTACACTCGTAAACGTTAGGTATTTTATATCCTGTTTTTCCATCAAGGGATTCTACGACCAAGTCTTTGGTGCATCTTCCTTCGATCTCGCTGGTTCCACCACATGTTTTCAGTGAGTAAGTGGTTGTCTGTCCGTGGACGTTTAGTACATCAAAGAGTTCAGGCTTTGCGAGGGAACTGTTACTTTGATCATCTATGACCACATACGCCTTTAGCTTGTGTCCAGGATTCCCATGTAGATAGACGTTGGCTAAACATATCTTAGAACAAGACTTTCCACCGCGAGTATTACCACAAAGTTCAGTACATTTCGTGGTTATTTCTTCATGGGTGTCTTCTTTTGTTTCGTTTGATTTCGGCGGGAGCTCCCCGCCGTTCTTCGGATGGGCTTCGCTATGCAGTGCGGCCAGATGCTTGTCACTGTCGCACTCTGTACAGGTAACCTTTGTTTGGCAATCTTTGGCACAATGTTCGCAGGAGGCAAGGCATCGAAAGCAAACACCGTTTTCCTTCACTATCTTTGTTTTCTCTGCTAGGGGTTTGGCCAAAAAGGCTCTGCATTTCCGTAGTGGGTGCGGCTTTTGATGCACAAGACACCAGTTGGATGGGTCACGAGGTGGGGTTTTCACTTCCGTTCTCTTGGTGCTGATAACCTCTCTTGATCGACTTCTCAAGCCTGGATCACGTTCAGGCAAATCGATGATTAGGTTGGGGTTGTTTCTTTCTAACGAGAGTTCCTGGATAAACGTGGAGAATTCTATGAACGGTGGGTAGTCCATTGCTGCATGTTCTTTTAAGTATCGGTATGCGTATCTTTGCCATCTCCCTTGGATGTCTCCTGGTAGCTTTGCGATGATTGGCTTGATGTATATCGGCTCATCTAGGATCTTGAGTCCCGGACATCCGCCGTCTGATTTAGCACATTGGAGTTCTAGCAGCAAATCGCCAAGTTCTTGGAGTTTCTTATTGTCGCGGAATCCTACTTTCGGGAATTCGCTTAGTTTCTTCAAATGGACTTGCGTTACGACTGAACTAGATCCAAACCTCTGATTGAGTTTCTGCCATAGAACTGAAACACCTTCCGCAGGCTTTTGTATGTAGGCATTGCGAATACGTTGGGCAAGTGTATTTGATTCACCGGTTGTATGTTCTATTATGAGATTGAGTTGTTCACTGGGAGAGATGTTGACGCCGCGTATCATTGTTTTAAAGGATTCTCGCAAGTGCAGTAATTTTGTGGGTTGTTGTCAAACTTTTTTAGTTTGTTTGCTATTAGTTCGCGACGAGCGATGAATTGAATGTAGGGGTTGATAGGGTCGTGCACTGGGTCTGGTGTACGGCTAGGGTGCTGAGGGGCAAATACATTTGCTGATGGATTCAAGGTAGGCAGTTCCTTTTCGCCATGATGGGTGTCGTTGCTCATATTAAGTTGGAGGTTTTGTCCTTCGACCGTTTGTGAGTGGACATAGCGGTGGGTTCTTTCGCTAGGGTCTTCCTCAGGCAGATCTATTTGTTCAGGTTCTCCTAAATTGAGTTCTTGATCTATTGCTTGAGCTTTTGTCACTGCGATTTCAGCTTCTTCTTCTAAGCGTAGCGTTTCCATTCTAGCCTTTTCTTCTAGTTTCCTTTGATTCAAAGCGAGTTCTTGCCTTTGCAGTTCTAATGCAGATTGAGACTCGCGTTCTGACCGTATTTTTTGGATTTGAGCCTTTTTCACTGCTGCCGAAGCTTCGGCTCTAGCGAGTGCTCTAGCGGTCGTAGAAGACATAGTTGAACCACGAGAGCTGCGTGAGCGTTTGAATGAGCCGATTTCGAGGAGTAGTTGGGTTTTACGTTCGTTGGCTTCATTTATGTTAGCTTGAACATAGTGTTGGCGGTTTTCTAATAATCTGCGATTTGTTTCATAGTCCTCTTGATAGTTGGAGTCGTTTAGAGCTAAGAGGAATTCTATAAGGCCTTGAGATACCGTTTGGTATTCGTGGAATCGCGAACGTACTTCTGAGGTATGGAATTTAATTTCATCCAAGGAGTCGGGTGTGTTTTGCAATTTGGATACAGATTGTGTTATATTTCGCCATAGTTTATCTAGTTTATTCGTGTCCGATTGGATTCTATTCTCTATGGACTTTCTTGATGGCTTTACTGTCCTTTTAGGACGACTGTGCGTCTCGACATTCTTGTTATTATCGGTTAAATGTGGGTTTATAGTCCCGTTCGGAGTTATATTCTCGATATTTTCATTATTTTGCGATAAGGCTTCAGCTAATTCTCGACTTTCTCGTACCTGTACGTCTTCTGAAGTCCCCGGTTCGGTAGGACGAGATTCAGACTTCGAGAGAGAGTTTGGGTCGATGTTTGGAGTCGGATTTGTAGCGTTTTCATCTTCGTTTACATCCATGCCACGACTAACGACTATGATTTCTCGATGCAAATATCACGCAAAATTGTACTCTTTTTACTGTGCTGCTCCTTCAGGCAACGTTGAACACGTGTTGCCCTTCAGCAGCCGTATAACGAACGACGAAGCAATAGTTTTAAAATCTTTATTTACTAACGTTTGTCCGTAAAAAGAGTGTACTTGTAAAGCGTAAATAATACACAAGCAAAACGAAGGAAGGGACCCCCCAGGTAAAACCCAGCGAGCCAATGAGAGCCGCTATAGCAGTAAATTAGCGCGAAATGAAGAAACAGGAAATACTAATATGTAAATGTAGTGTAGGGCCAGAACAAAAGCCATATTTTGTAAAGGTTTCAAAACGAACAGCGGTTCAAAAGCGCTTAAACCAAAACACTGGATTAAAATTTAACCAATAAGGCAAAGGGTTAGCGGTAACCTAGCTTTTATCAACTGGCCCCTTTAACACGAGGATTATTTAGAGGCAAGGAAATACGTAGTTTGGCTAATATAGAGGCTGAAATCGGTTTAAACATGGGCTTCTAAAGCCCCGTTTATAGCCCCGTTTACACTACACTCGATTATTAGCACGGCATGGCTAAAATGGGTTACCGTGCCCATTTCATCTGCGCTTGGCCTTTGTTTTGGTAGCCAGAACAATTTTCAAACTGTGTACGGGATACAATTTTAACCGTGGGGTACCGATAAATCGAGTGTAGTGAAAAACGTTGACACGGCACGGCTGAAATGAATACCCGTGCCCATATAATTTGCGCTCGGCCTTGATAGCCTCAACACCAATAAAATAGAGCACAGGTACCAATTTTGGCCGTGCCGACGGTGCCGTGTCAAGTGTAGCGTATGGGAAACAATAGCCTAATAATCTGGAGCAAAAATCTTGTCATCTAACTTGTCATTTCACTAACTACTGAGGAAATCTGCTGTAATCGTATTCCAATTAAGTTTCTAACAATTTTATTACATAGAGAACGCAAGAGCACCTCCAGGTGGATGCTGCCCAAAGCGATTTAGTGCAGATTGCTGTCCGTTTGCGGGCGACAATGAAACAATCCTTCCTTGTGAGGACCGCCCTACATCCTCTACAAGCTCCAGCAGGGGTCTTTTAGGTGGCCATTTATTTGACCCAAGGACTGCGTGCGTCCATTCTTGGAAAACTCAGGCATGCGCAGGTGGATTCTTCCTGAATTCGACAACCGGAAAACCCCAACCTTGTCCACGTGGTACGTATTACCGTAGACAATCCAAGAGATGTGGCCTGGAAACGCTATTGCTTTTGCACGCAGTTTTTTATGATAATTTAACTTTGTTTAATGTAAGACGATGTTGGAAAATGCAATGAGTGCGCAGTTAGTTGATTTATTGTTTCAAATATATTAAAGTAAAATATATTAAATATATCATAGTCAAATCTATTAAACTAAGATTCATTTCACCGGAAGTATAACGCTTGCGATACATATAATAACCTTTTATTCGTCATTGTTCAAACTCTCGACTTCATGCATCCATGAATAGAAACGCTGTCGATAAAATATTTTTAAATCTATTTCGCTAATAATGTTTCCTCAAATGCTTCCCTATTTTTGCTCCCATTGAAACATTGTTGGGAGAATTTTCTTACCGGAAGTAAAATGATTTTTAGATTTAGATTTTTTCCTCGTTGTTGCTTACTGTTGATCAAAGTGTCCATTGTTTGCAGTTTACTAAAGTTTGTCAACTTTAGAAACATATGTCGAAACAATGTCAGGAAGAATATTCCTAGCATGTCCAGATAAATATGATAAATTTCGCAGAAAGTTCGTAATATTCTCATGCATGCGACCTTATGCTGTTTTGAAACAACAAGAAATCAGTTTTGAAGTCTGTAATAATTTTATAGGGTTCTTTTGCCCTCATGATCTTCTGTGCATTATTCCATGTCCATCCGGCGCCTATTGCATCCCCAAAAAGAGGTATAATGAAACCGTAAGTATTGCATTCCTAATATTCTTGCTTAAATCATCACTTTGTGGGGACACCACATGTATAATGTATTCATATAGTAATATGCAAATAAAAAATTCCATAGTTTTCCTACAAACTGGTGATTTAATAAGTTAAGACGTAAATATTCCAATGATTTGAGAAACAAGAAAGACTGCGTGTGGTCAGTAATTTTCAGTTAAAAATTCATTTAAAGTTTTCACTCCACTTCTGCTTTTACCAAAATTTTTCGCCCTCTTTAAAAAACGGCTTCGCCTCCAACCTTTTTATGACTTCAGTCCGGTTTTCCCTCTTCCGGACCCTGCAGCCGGTAAATAACATATGTACCATGTAGTAAACTAATCACGGTGGGGTGGCCTGGGGGTTATTGTACATATATATTTATCTAGTAAACTAATCACGGTGGGGTGGAGCTTATTGAAAATATATATATTTATCAAAATACTTTCAATAAAACCTAATGTGTTCGTGTAATCGTGTTAACTTGAACTAACAACTAACTACGTGGAACGAAAATATTAATGCTATTGTTCATCTGAACGTGGCACGTGTTTACAGATGATACTGGCGTCATCAGTGGATAATCTGAATATTAATGTTTATCTTAGCACATTTGCCTACTTTTAAATCGACAGGAAAAAATGAAATGCAACGGTCTCGGTGTTTGCTGTGGCAAGAACGACCCACCTCTTATAATGAATATAACGGGAGGGAAAAAATGCAATAGTATTAAGGATGAGAATTGCGCGTGTGGTGGAACATCAAAACCTGAGCCTTGTCCTGGTGGCTATTACTGTCCAACAACTGATGTTAAGATTGAGTGTAGCTCCGGTCACTATTGCCGTCCAGGAAGTGTTCAACCTGATCCATGTCCGGTAAGCATGTCCATTTTGAACGATTCAGGTTTATTTCAAGCAGTAAGCTCTGAATGAATGTGAAGTAGGAATTTCTAGCAGTAATGACCTACACAGACCACCTAGCCTGTAAATAACGTTAACGTACATTTACTTTTTTTATTCATGCGCCTGCTGTGCCTGTGACCTAATCGCTCCCCTTCATGTTCACCGATGATACGATGAAAGTTTGAATGAGCTTTTGTTTGGTTTTTTGACTCTCAACTTGATATTCATTCTGTTTTTGTAGTGGCTTACGGATTGCGATAGAGGAAGTTCAGCTCCAATCGCCAACTTCATTGCTCCTTTACTGAACCTCATCGTCTTAATCATATTCATTTGTCTCGTTCTACTTTATCGCAATAAGCAAACGGTGAAATTTTACTGGGGATTATACTTCGTCCCTCGTAAAGGAAGGGAACGCTCTTCAACGAGAAGCTTTCATGTCAACGAAGCGATAGCTCATAGTACTATCAAACTTGGAAACCTTGGAGATATGGATGATACTGATGAGGATATTAAGCCAAAGTCGTATACAATCGACATCAGCTTCGAGAATCTCGGTTTGACTTTGAAAACGGTAAGTTGTGCAATCTCTTCCGGAAAAGGGGTATCGTACGTATCACACTGAACTCTAATACCACTCGAAGGATATAACTCAGAGGAAGAGAATACTTTCATTTCCATTTAATTAAGTAAAAGGAAGAAATATTTCACTGGGGTTTTTTACGTTCAAAACATCACGAAATGTGATAAATTATATTATTTACTTTTAAAGTTAATAAAAAAGATTTTGGACACATTTGAACGTATAACCATACAAAAATCATCAAATAGGCCTAAGAGCATGTAAAACAAATATTTATAGACTTTTTTAGTCATGGTAAACTGAATGTAAATTAACGTATTCCGTTGTTTTAAAATCATTCGTCAAATATACCTGGCTGTTCAGGAACAGCCTCGTACCCAGGCGCTTTATTGGAAAACATAAAGGCTGCATTCAGCGTAATATAGAGATCTGTGGCTAAAATGTGCGAGCGCGCAGGGGTGCTTGGGGAGGACGCGACGGGAGAACGAAGCGCCTGGCAGAATATGCAGATTTCCGGCTCCCACTTTTGCAAAAAGTGATAAATGCGTGAAGGCTACAATATGTAGATATATTTTGAAGAAGAATTGAACCTGCGATCAAAATTATGGATGATTTGGAACGATCGTTTCAAAAACTATCATTTGAAGGTAGCTTTATACTGAATTTTTTTATTTTACGACTATTTTGACAAATCTCGTTTCGTAAACAGTGTATGAGTATACTCCTCTGTGTTACTATGCAGTCGCGCAGTATTTAACACTATTTAAATTCGTCTTAATTTCCTTACAAAAGTATCGTCAAGCTCGGAGGAGGAAAGGTATACGTTTGGTATCGAAGAATCAAGAGGCGAGTGCTTAGTTGCCTTGAGATTTAAATATTTCCACTATTGATATTAATTAAACAAGAATACATTTTTATTTTCATTCTATATCAAATATGCTATCAAGTTGCAATTTATATGCGTGTTACTAGTGATATACAATAACAAACTCCAGGTCAGATTGTTACCAGCACCCCACAGAAAGAGGAAGGAAAAGAATCATTTCAGCAGGGAAACATGCTTTAACCCCAATGCTTGGAGTTTGTGTGAATTTAACAATAAACATAAGTACATATTATATATCAAGACTCGTCTGTCAGAAATTGGGACTGTTATTCATAAATTATACATATTTATGCTTTTCATAGGTAGTGGAAGATATAAATCACCAAATTTATGCTCTGAATTAGAAAGGTTGTTGGACTAATGACTATTGTGAAGACTCCAATGTCCATGAAAAACAGACATTATTAATGAGTTTACATGGCATTCTGATAATAAAAATAATACTTTGACTCGGGAATTAAAGAAATTTTCCCACATTCTACAAAAAAGAAAATAGTTGTTGGATGTGAAAATATTTATCTCCTTTTAGTAAATAGGACTATGGAACAATATAATTTATACATGTATTATAGTAATTTCTTGGAATACTGTACACAACCTGCATCTACATTGTGTGATGTATATAAGTATATTGCTGTAGGGATGAATTAAGTCTATTATTTGCTTTGTAGTACACCAGTTGAATTTCATGTACAGTACAGTATACCAAAGAGTGTTGGTGTTGTAAAGGAATATTAATGAATTACTCTCTACATAGGTTTCAATAGTTAATTTTTCTTAACATTTAATACAGTTATTTACACTAATTTGTTAATAAAACCACATGGTAGTAAACCATAATATTTCTGTAATGCAGAATGAACTTAATGTAATGGAAAATGGCTTAGATGAACAGAATCAACTGCTGCTATTACTGCATTAGATGATGGAAACATTGAACTGGCTAATGAGCTTTGCAAAAGACCATAATGTGAAATTGCAACAATTTTTCAAATTAAACTCAGCATGATAAAAACGTACCAGGTCAAAGTCAAAATTCTTAGTGTTTCTGGAGGTGTTAAAATAACAGATTCCCCAGAAAAACAAATTAATAAAGAAGTCAAACAGATGGAAGAAATGTGCAACCTAAATCTGATGTAAATCATTGCATATTCGAGTAGATTCTCTTCTTTCAGCGCTCGTTAATAACTGTTTGTGCTTTGATATTCAAAAATGATGAATAATACAACGCAGTGACAATTTTTGCACAAAATCTTTCCCAAATGTACCGCCCGGTGATAGGGTGTACGGCAATTTGCTCATTTGCATCTATGAATATGAATAAGTCGTCCGCCGGCGCCATATTTGTTGCATATTCTGCCAGGCGCTTCATTTGTCGCGTCCTCCTTAAGCACCCCTGCGCGCTCGCACATTTTAGCCACAGATCTCTATATTACGCTGAATGCAGCCTTTATGTTTTCCAATAAAGCGCCTGGGTACGAGGCTGGTTCAGGAAAGAATAGCACAACACGTTTTGGTTTGATACGGTTTTGCATATTTTTGTCCAATGTTCAAGGTTACTGAAGTCCATTAGTTCCAGGTTAAATTAGCTACTCGCTGTTTTTGAGCTGTTTTCTTAAAAACGTCATTTTACAGTAGCGCAGACAGCCTGACGATTTTATCCCGCCATGCAAATTTTAGGTTAATATCTTTATTCATTTCCTTAGAAATTCATTCTTTTCACAGTCAATGCCGAACTGTGATTATTAGCATACAAAATACAGTAGTCCCCCGCTAACTCGAACTCGCTTAACTCGAACTCCTCGCTAACTCAAACTAAATCCAATTCCCCTTGAATTTGACAGTGTTTTTTATAGTAATTTACTCCGCTTAACTCAAACTCCTTGCTAATTCGAACAGTTTTTTCCCCTTGTCGCATATATCCGGTTAACTCGAACTTTGATTTCGAATCATAGATCAGCAAACTTTAAAATGTGAGAAGATAGCATTTTGACAACTGGAAATTATCGAATAACAACAAGTTAATCGGTGTATGAATGTATAATTGATTTTAAATTTCATAAGATTTTTTGGAGTGCCAAGGCCGTTATTGATCTAGCTTTTTTAGTTCCTTTTGTATTCTTTCGATCTTTTTAATTTTAAAACGTCGTCCACTCTCGGTGACCATTCATATTGGTAGGTATGATATCTCTTTAAGATTGATTCGATAGGATTTTATACCTTATTGTATTACTTAAAATAAACGTAATCTGACACCAACTCCGGTTAACTCGAACCCGGCCCCGGTTACTCGAACAATTTTTCTTTCCCCTTCGGAGTTCGAGTTAGCGAGAAGATACTGTATTAGCATTGCAGGGCTAAATTGTCAGACTGCATAGCTGCGCCATTGTAAT
This sequence comes from Dendronephthya gigantea, assembly GCF_004324835.1. NCBI lineage: Eukaryota > Metazoa > Cnidaria > Anthozoa > Malacalcyonacea > Nephtheidae > Dendronephthya > Dendronephthya gigantea. The sequence continues at coordinate 122,572 of NW_021163154.1, read as the reverse complement.
TTCGGCTTAAACTTGAACTACTCCAACCAAAATCCTTGTGACGAATTTCGATTGCTTTTAAAAGATGTAGCTAATTTCTAATGTAGTGAGATATATTTTGTAGGCAAAGGATAATGGTAAAGTTGTGTTAAGCGGAGTTACAGGTCATATAAATTCCGGTGAAGTAACGGCTGTCATGGGACCTTCCGGGGCTGGAAAAACAACATTCCTCAACACGCTCAGTGGCAAGGCATACTACGGGGTAATTTGTACTACAAAACTTATATAGCGAACTTGGGTCATCAATTTGTAGAAGACATCACGTGTGTATTTGTTATAGGCCGAGCTTTTTGTCTGTTAACCGTGGCCTCCACCACTGCAAGTACTAACTCCAGTTTACCAAAATCTAAACGTTACTTCTTATCACGGTTTTCAAAGTAGCCCAACAGTTCCCATCTATCTTGCAGGTCGCTGTTGTATGTTGTCATTATATAGTATATATTTACCTAAGATCATATCTTGCACATATACTGTACATCGCTTAAACATGACCAAAAATAAACTATGTTGCCGTGCGAAAGCCTTGTTTTAAAACGTTTATACTTATCCGCCGATCCTATCAGTCATAACGAAAAACCGTTTTTGTGATAGCCAATAGTTCCTATACAAAGATCCAGCTAGAACCATAGCTAGAAGCTTAATTGGGGTGTGTATATTCATAAATTCATCTTATGCCCGACTGATTTCTTTTGTACGCTATTGTTCCTGCGGTAGATAAACATGAGTATATCAATATACACCACCCCCCCCCCCAAATTGAGCGGTCTTGCTACGGCCCTGGATTCAGCTTTTCAAAACGAGTCCATGCCCCTCGGAACCGCTCAGGAACAAGTGATTAAATTTATTGTATATTTTTTTATTTCAGAATGCCAGGGGGCAAATAATGTTTAACAACAAATTGGTAAAAGGAGTAAAGAAACTCCGAACAATCACCGGATTCGTTCCTCAGGTGTGAACCCTTTTTCTTTTAATAATCTGCATCATCATCGTCATCGTCATCGTCATCATCATCATCTGGCTGATCAGATGTTTCTCCGCGCAAGCAAGCTTAGTTTTTCACTCTCTTACTTTCTATAGGAGGACACGATGCACAGGAATTTGACAGTCCGTGAAGTTTTGTTTTATCAAGCTAAGTTACGTTTACCTGAAGGAACCGATTCTAACACTATCGATAAAAAGATACATCAGGTAATGTTGGTGTGTTTACGGTGATGATATATACATGCCTGGGGCATCCCAATAAAATATCAGAACTGGCGATTTCTTGCAGCTTCAATATACGTTATAAGCCGAGGGTAACCGGAACAGGCCCTGCTGGAGAATGCGCGAAAATGGCGCATCAGTTTCATGCATCTGAAAATTTGCATTTTCGCTGAGCATTTTGAATAAATTAAGTCACGTTTCGGAATCCAACATTTCGCTCGAGAACGTTTGCGAAGTTCAGGTTTTAGAAATACCCATTTTCCAATTAGAACTGCCCATTTTGGAAAATAAGAGGCCTTGGGCGATTGAGCGCTAGGACACGCAAAAAAATTTTTGACGCTATTTTATTCACGATTATATAAACAGACATAAAATCAAACTTGTACCCTGGGTACTTGGTTAACGAAAAATTAAAATATTTGAAAATTCCAGGGACGTCGCCGTATACGTCTAGCGCAGAAAACCTCTGAATAAGCTTACTAAAGATGGTAAATTTGTTCTGTTATTTAGACACTCCATATTTTAGAAATTTTGCAAGTCGCAGATTCCCTTATTGGCGACGAGGTAAGTGACATTATTCATGTTATCAAGGTTTTCACACGAATATTCAGCCTCTTTGCAGAAACTAGGCTCATGCATGCATGATTTGAAGTGAATGGCCAATAAGAACTGTTGTTTATTTTACGTATTCCAGTTCGTCACTACTGGAAGCTAAGATTTAGGTCACCAGAAATCAGTGTTCCACAAACCTATTGTACCGGATGTGTCCCAAATACTCAATTCTTAACAATACATGTGCGTACGCCTAAAAGACATTTCCAAAGTGTCGACCAAACCTTTTTATACTCCTTGTATCTGGCTTGGATATGAGGATTTTCTTCTTCTTAATTATATCAGAATTAAGATTAACTTAATGATATCGAAAATGAAATCAATATGTGGATTAACAAGGCCGTTGTGTGATGGATGAATCATCCATCACCCAACGGCTCTGTTAACCCACATAACTAAGCCAGCATGAAACGTCGATCACGTATATGATCATACCTAAACTTGTAGGAAGCGCGAGGTATTTCTGGTGGACAACGCAAAAGAGTAAACATTGGAATGGAATTGATTGCAGATCCAACATTGTTGTTCCTTGATGAGCCTACAAGGTTCGGAATTAAACATTTTTTTATGTCATGGATTGTTAGGTTGCTATATGCAGTTGCTAAAAGCCAGTATTATCAGTCAGCTTGACATTAAGGCAAACACACGAATATTTAGTTATTGTAGGGTGATTATACAAGTCTTAAAATAAGTTAGAGCTATATAATATTATTTGTTATATCCAGTAGCGTAGCAAGCATGGTAAGTCGGGTGGACATATTCATATACTGTGTTCGTGTTTTACATTATTCATTTTTTTTCAAATTGATTGTTTTTACACCGTCTGTGAACATGAATATGAGTATGTCCACCCTACTAATCGATGCCGGCAACGCCACTGGTTATAACAAATGATATTACTTCCTCGTGCAGTGGCCTGGATAGCACTTCAAGTTTATCTGTGTTGAAGTCTTTGAGGGCTGTTGCTGAGCATGGAAAATTAACAGTCTTGTGCGTGATTCATCAGCCTCGTTTCGAAATATTCGGTGAGTGTAATTCGTCAATATTCGTATCGTGATTGTTTGATTTGAGTGTTTGATTGTTCGTGCAGTAGTTTTAGGTCGCGTCTGGTAAAAGTGTGCACATGCTACATGTTTTAAATGATGTCTAAAATTTATAACAAAATTTCATTCATCTAGAAATGTTTCACAACATCTTGCTTCTCGGTAAAGGAGGTAAGACGGTCTATCAAGGAACTGTGCCTGGTGCTGCTGACTATTTCTCGTCTCTCGGCTTCAAAACTCCAGCTAATGTCAACCCCGCCGACTTTTACATGGATGTAATAGGAGGTTCAGTAAATGAAAAGGACATTGATCTATTTGAAGCCTGGAATAAAAATTTTGATGAAGGAACTGCTTCTAAAGACCGAAGGGCTACATTGTCCTGTTGTGGAGACGAGGGTATGTGCGAAATAATTTTACTAAAGCATAGATTATGTATGGATTGCACAAACGTTGAGAGGTTGTCTATGCATGTTTAGCATTTTTTGTACTCTCTTTAGAAGAAAAATACGGAAAAATTGCATCTCTTTTTGGCCTGTTGTTTACGATTAGGTTTTGCGCACTAAAAACCGCCAAAATGCCAAACTAATTCACTTTCTATACTATGGATATAGTATTGACACGGTATTAGTGTAGCGACATGCAGAATATTTTCATAGTATGGATTTTAAGAAAAAAATTCCAATTAATTTCTCTCAGTGTTAACATAGTGATAAATAACATATTTCAAATAATTATCGTTTTCCAGTGACACGTGCGTTGCCCAACCCGTTCTGTCAATTCGTAACGTTTACTCGACGAGAGTTTTTGCTCCAGTTGCGGTTGGTAAAAACATTATTCATTGACGTTTTTCTCGTGTTCTTCGCTGGTGGTGTTCTTGGAGCATTGTACCTGGAGGTAGGCTATGCCTGTTGCCGCGATCTAAAGACGGTTTTCCACTCGGCGCAATTTTTCGATGGAACGAAATATTTTGCTCGATTTTGTTTCCAACTGTGAGCAGTGAAAGGAATCCTCTACAGTCGAATTCTCACATGCAATTAAAAAAAAAGCAAAAAATTTCATTTTATCGAAACATTCCGCCCAGTGGAAAACCGGCTGTATGCATACCCTCGAAAATCAAAACGGCGGACATATCATTTTACCTGTGATGTAGAATTATTCAAGAGTTAGAGCAATTCCGATTTTATATTAATTTATTTTCGACTGACAGGTGTCGTTGAGAAAATTTACAGCCCTTACCCGTATGAGTGGAATGGCCATAGGTCTGACATCCATGTTATCATCGTTGAGATGTTTTGGAAATCACAGAACTACGTTTTGGAGGTTATTTTATATAATATTTTGATGTGCTTTGGGCTTCAGACAATTGTTATCTGGAATTTTTATTAAATTTCACACTTTCGTTTTCACCGATGAAAGAATGAACAACATCATTTTGATCCCCAATCAATGTTTTATTCTTTGTTTCATATACATACAGCTATTTGCAAGGCACCGTTAACCGTGAAGTTTATACCACGTTTGTTTACGTTTCAAATGTTTGGGTTTTACCGGAAACGTTGAATGTTAAACTATAAACCAATCACGTTACACTGTGATGCTTCGACGGTTTTGGCAGGTCTCGCCCCACTGTCCAAATATCACAGTATAACGTGATTGCCTGATTGGTTCATAGTTTAACATTCAACTTAAATCAAACGTTTGAAACGGAAGCAAACGTGATAAAAACTTCAGGGATAACGGTGACTTGCAAATCGCTGTATCAGCTAATAGACCCTTTCGACAAATTACGTCCCAACATTATCGTTATAGATTTAGAACCACCTTAACAACTATAAAAACTCCAAATGTTGCAGTTTTCTGGCCAACTTTTTCCGTCCTGCTTACTTGAAATAAATATCACACTATATCATTATTTAACATTGATTTTTTTAATGTTTTATTAATACCACAGCACAATAGTTCGTCTAAGTAGATTCCAGTGTTGAAAAAGACTAACATCTTTGTTTTCAATCTTTCAGGGAAAGTGCCGCAGGAGTTAACCGCGTTAGTTATTTTTTAGCAGTAAATTTTGCCCAACTTCCAATCTTGGCATTGATGCCGCTGGTGTATCTCAGTTTACTTTACACTCTCACTTCACCAAGATGTAGGTACTAGGTATACTATAGCTTCTGGGCAAGACCTAGAGGGTACTTTGGAGAAATGCTACTGATATGGCCGTAGCTAGACCGCTTAATTGGGGGGGGTGTATATTCATGTATTCATGTTCACATACGATAGGAACAATAGCATACAAAAGCAATCATTCGGGCATAAGACGAATATATGAATATGCACCCCCCTCCCCCAATTAAGCTTCTAGCAACGGCCCTGATGCTACATTACTAGTACTAGTCAAACATTTCCATGGCTGTTTTTAATACGCATGTGGTTTTGATCAATAGACCATCCCGAGGAGATATAACATCCCGAGGAGATCAGGGCCGTAGCTACAAGCTTAATTATGGGGTGCATACATATTCAAGTACTTTTCTTTTACCTGACTGATTTCGTTAGAAAGCTATGTCCATTCATTATGTAAACCCGAATAAATGAAATAACCACCCCCCCCAATAAAGCGGTTCAGCTACACCACTGGATGAGGTTCTGTTTCATAAAACATTGGGAGCGAAAATTCTATGAAAGAAAAATCTATGGCTTAATTTCCGGCCTTTTTTTGAATTTTTTATAGCTGCGCGAGGCATCCGCACAGAATACATGCATGCATAGTTAAAACGAGGAAACTCGATTATTCATTGCTGGCTCATTTTTTTATTGCTACGTTAGATAGAAGTTACAGTTGAAATATATCATACACAGTTTTATTACTTCCTCTCCAATACGCTACTTGCTTTCCCGGAACCGATAAACCAGTCCCGTGATAAACAATTTGCGTGAAAATCTAAAACGTTCTTTATATTATACCCTAGCCTACTTCTCAGCCCATTATGCCGGAGTTTTCTGTGCTCAGTTATGCTGTTCTGGTATTGGTTATGCCATTTCAACGATATTTAATCCCAAGAGTTCTCAAATGGCCTCAGTAGTTGTTGTTTTGGTCATGGCCATGGTGTCAGGTGAGTAAGATATCAATCCGGCATTAATGAGGCGAATAAATGAATACCCAGATGACCTGATTATAAAAGTCAACCAGTCAAAAGGCAGATCCTCGACTGAATTATTGTTTCCTTCGTCTCATCTGACTTTAATGCTAGGAGTATTTCTATTATTTTTAACCTAACGGTAAATTATAATTTAAAATTTTCGCCCGTCATGTTTTTGTTTAAAAAACGGGAACAAATAATTGCAGGCGCATGATAACTCTTTGTCGAGCCGCCTCAGGTCATGCATTATCTCAGGTCAACTGGACGCAATGAAATTTTTGCAACTTACAATGCACGCATTTCTGCTTTTGAGAGGTCTAAATTTGGTAATTACAAAACCTTTGCTATTCACACTTCATTTGAAATTTTTTCGACGAAACGAAATTTTTCATCTAATAGATATTATTTTTAATTTTGATAATTCGACCGTAGCGGATTCCTTTCACTGGTCGCAATTCAAAAGAGAATCAAGCGAAAAATTTCGTTCCATCGAAAAATTTCGCCTGGTGGAAAACCGGCTTAACACGGCCTTAATTCTTCGCTCGCTTTATGGAAATATAGGTTCCTCTCCGACATTGTGTAAACTTGATGAATTGAAATTCTTTGGACCACTTGGTTATAACCTATCTTACATCAGATGGTTTGTTGAGGCCATGTTCGAGAAAGAAGCTTTACGATATCCAGACGTTGTTCGACCAGTACGAGATGCAATTGCGTTCTCTGACCATTATTCCTTGGATGACAATTATGCTTTTTGTTTAGGAATGATGATTTTCATGGCTGTAGTGTACCGCGTGATTGCATTGCTTTTTTTGCTTTTTACTAACCGTGGAAAGCAGCAATAGATTAAATTATTTCGCAAAAAGCATCATCAATTGCACCACCTCAGAAAACTTATGGAATGGTTTAAAATATTACGCGACCAAACGAAAATCACGCATAAATTATATGATTCTTCGCTCATATTTTCATATTCATGAAGCTAGTTCACATTTTATACTAAACTTTGTATTTGTTTAATAATCATTTCAAAAGAGATATAATTTCATAAAGAAAGATGTAATATAAACATTAGCATAGCTAGAGTAAAGAATTCACCATTATACAAATTATTATTATCATTTAGTTTACACCCGACTATTGTCTATTACAAATCCTACATTCTGATTTGCTACTCAACAATTGTAATAATAATAATTTATAATAACAATAATTTAATCAGTTATAATGCGCTTTTTACATGAATATGATCAAGAGCGCAGTACAGTATTTACAACTAACTAGAATGTATACATTCACGAACAAATATTACAAATATATTAAAATTTAATGTTCATTAATTAAATCAGTCAAAATCTGACGTAAAAAGATACGTTTTTAATTGAGCTTTAAAACAATTTAGTGAAACAGTGTCACGTAGACTAGCAGGAAGAGAGTTCCAAAGCTTGGGCGCTGCCACACTAAAAGATCGATCACCAAAACTACTAAACATCCGACCTTTAGGATAATTCAGAACAATACTTGAGCTTGAACGCAGAGAATAGCGCGTCTGCTGCCTAACATCAAGTAGACTACTAATATAATCTGGTGCCATACCATGTATGGCTTTAAAGGTTAAAAGTAAAATCTTAAATTGTATTCTATATTTAACTGGTAGCCAGTGCAGTTCACGTAGTACGGGCGTAATGTGATCATACTTTTTTGAAACTTTAATGTAATTTATGATAAAATTAACTATATACATATTTAAAAGAATTCTAAATAAAACTAGATCAAAATTAACTATTTTAATCACTATGCATTTTCAGATGGACTGTTTAAACTCTTCGAAAGTCATAATGATTGTTGTTCTTCCTAATTTTTATAGAAAAGGAGTACTTCACACGTAAAGTTGAAATCTAAAAAACTTTAAAAAACCTCTCCAATCTTAACATTTAATCCAAAATCGTCTACTACTTCAAGTTTTTTTCTATAGAAAGGTGACCTAGATCCCCTTACACTCGCATGTACCGATCTTAGAATTTCGAAAGAGATTCTGGTTGTCAACCAAGCTATGACAACTGCATAACCTTCATGATCTCTTTCTGCTAATTTCTGCGCCAGCTGAGTAAGAAACTTGTGGCATTCAGACCCCATTCCGCCATTGGTTCCGAAAACAAGTGGGGTAAAGGAGCCCATTTCAACATCTAAAACTCTCCGTTGGTATTTTCCCTTCTTTTCGTTCTCGTGTTCTTTAAAAATGTTCTGGGTTGGCCGGCCTTGGTTACATCGGGAGTTTACATGCGTTACTCTTACATCAAAAATGCAGTAGCTCCACGTAGCCAGAAACCGTCCGCCTTTATGTCCAATCTCGCTTCGGGACTTATATTGGCCGATCTTAGATCAAATCTCTCATTGTCAAGGGGTTGAAGATGAGGCTCAATTTCCACATTCTTACACACTTTACCCAGTTGCGCTGTTAGCAAATTACGGATTCCATCGCGTTGCTAGAAATATCGGTCAAAATAGCTCAAAAAATGATTAAGAATGACGTAATTAATGGCGGCCGAAAAGTCTATTAAGGTGGCTCCCTACAGTTTTAAGAATATTGAAAACTAATGATTTAGATTGAAATTTTTGGCAGGAAATTTCTTGCTAAACGAAATGAAATTTTCCAGATATATTAACCAACATTCTAACAGTCGAAACTTGTCTTTGAGTAACACGTCATTACCGTTGTTATGGTAGCAATGGCGATTCAATATGGCCGTCATTTTACCAATTTCCGCATTTTACTCGAAAACAAGTTCGGTTACCCCATTTTTTTATTTTATAAAAACTTTTCTTACAAAAAAATGGGAAATTTGAGCAAGTTTAAAAAAATTCTTTAGAGCCAAAAAATTTCTATAACGAAAAATCACGTTTTTTAATTTTTAATAATTTTGGCTCTATAGAATTTTTTTAACTGGCTCAAATTTTCCATTTTTTTTTAAGAAAACTTTTTATAAAATAAAAAATTGCGGTTACCGAACTTGTTTTCGAGTAAAATGCGTAAATAGGTAAAATGTCAGCCATATTGAATCGCCATTATTACCATAACAACGGTAATGACGTCATGCTTATGGGCAATTTCTGACTGTTAGAATGTTGGTTAATATATCTGGGAAATTTCTTTTCCTTAGCAAGAAATCTCGTGCTAAAATTTTAAATCAAAATCACAAGTCTTCAATATTTTAAAAAATTGTAGGGAGCCACCTTAAAATGTATTAGGATTGCAAAAAAATTTGAATTACAAAAATTACGAAGAAGTAAAATCTTAGCTCAAACTCGATACCTATTTAGTATGGATATTGCTTTGTTTCTAACCCAAAATTTGTTTAAAATAAATCGGTCTGCTTACCTCCACAGCAGCATTTATTTATGTTACAATATAGCACAAACCATGCCAAATTCTTGTTGATTTGTCCAGAAACCATTGATGGAGAGGGCTAGCTCTAACTCGTTTCGAAAACTCCATATGCTTTTAAACTGTTTTTAAACTTACGACCATATACAGTTAAAGTACTTCCAAAACGTCGTAAATTATGGACAATTTCTAGTGAGGATTCAATAACCTGACAATAACCTGTATAGCTTACCTCAGGGAACCTACGGCAGGTTACCAATCGTTCAACTTCAAAAATGCCAAGGGTTTTTGAAAAATACTTTCTTTTCGGCTTTCTTTCATAAAATTCGAGGTCCAATGTGCTTATATTAGCCAAAACTTTGTATGGAACTCTCTTTTTATTATTTCGAGCAGCCATTTTACATGCGTTTGAATAATTACAGTGGATACCCGCTGACCGTATTACGCGGGAGCAAAATGTCCACGATTTCTGGCAATGGTGCCTTTGTGCCACGAACCCACCTTTTTTACAAGAGAGGGCATGATTGATGTTAAAGCGATCTCCACACGCACAATGGCTTGGTAAATCGTTCAAAGTTAGATTGTATCTCATTCGTAACGAGTCTCTAAATTCTTGCTTATTGGGGGCTAGACCTTGATCTTTGAGTGGAATCGCATTTAGCCAGGAACTCACTCCTTTGTCTCGGGATTGCTTTACCAAGAACAGTAGGTCTGGAGAAAGTATTGCACCAATGTTATCCATTATTGACTTAGCAATTTCCGCTTTGTTTGCTTGCTGCATTCGCTTCAGATCATCTATAGACTTCTTTATCGGTTCCAGAGCCCCACACTGCCGTTTAATTGAATTTACATGTTGATTAGTAAATAATTTTGACGTTACATATTGCAAGGGAGCTTCTATTCTCAAATTCGGTGCGCCTAATCCCCCTTGAGCTGGCGTTAGGGTCACAAGTTCACGAGTTTCACTCGCAAGGGGTTCTTCTTGACCAAAAAATTGTTGTAAGAGAATGTCATTCAATGTTTCATTTATCGGTTCTACGTACTCTTCGAAGGCCTCAATTGTTCGCATGAAGTAGGTAAAATAAATTTTGATTTGTATGCTTTCGTAAGGGCAATGTAGGCTGCATGAAGTTGGCTTTTCGCGATTTCCGTGAGTGATGAGATATCTTGTACCCATACTTGAATTTTTTCTCTACAATACTCATCTTTATATTCTTTTGATCCTATAAAAGCACCCAAATAGCGTTTTCCTCCTGTTGTAATGTTAACTTCTTCTCCAAAGATCTGCTCTGCTTCTTTGGCCAGTTCTTGCGTCTTCACTATCAGCCAACACTTTGGACCATTTTGGGCCGTATTTCTTTCCTTCCTCTTCCAAATGCTTATACCAATTATATAAATGTGTCAATCTTCCTCCTCCCGCTGAGTCATCGGCCAGCCATACTTGTTTGATTCCTGGTATGTTCAATCTCAAACTTTGAATCATTATAGCTGTGTTAATTGAGTACCAGGACATAGCTAGAGGATCCCCTTGGGTGGTACCTTCTTGCGACAAAATCTCACCTCCCCTATATATGAATAGCCTGGAGGGGCATCTGTAGGTGTTAATGATGTATATGGACATTCTGTTGCAGGTTATTCGAAGATTGTGCATTGCTACCGCTCTATTCATTTGGTTAAAAGCATTGGTCGCATCAATTATTAATAGGATTCCATCAGTCCCTTCTTCCTCAAAAACATGGCTCATGGCATGTGTTGCTGCCTCGGCCCCAGCACTGTATCCTGCACAAACTTGCAATGGCCCCGCTGCTTCCTTTATCTCCTCTCTCAAAAATGAAGTTACTGTCTTACCGATTATTCTTCGCATGCAGCACTTCCCCCACTCCAATTGGTCGAATTCCAGGATGTTTATCTAGTGGAATTAGCCTACAGGATGTGTAGCTTTCTAACAGGGATGGATGGTAACATAATTTCAACAGATTTTTGGTCATCGTTGATATTTCTTCTCTTAAGATCTTACCTTCGTTACTGAAATTCTTTGAGCATAAAATTCGTCGGTATATGTCTGCATCCATACCAGACGGTCCAGCTGAGCCCTTGGTTTTAAAAGCTGCGTTATAAATCATCTGCTCATTGATGAGGTCGAAAATATTGGACGCGATTCGATCTACGGGACCATTTAGGAGGCATTCGTCCTCTACATCACTGGCTGCCGGGTGTTTCTCTTTCAAAGCTTCCAAAGTTTCCGGCGAAAGATTTAGTAAACCCGGGGAGCTTTCTTTATCCAGAAATTTAATCGCCGCGGATAGTTTTCCTTGCATTACCAATCTGGCGAAAACTCTGGAGATATCATTTACTGTGCGGGGTTTTCTTGATGATAAGAATCGATCTTGTAAAAATCTCACTTCTTTCATTAGTAGATTCAAGTCCCCTTGCTTCCATAAGGTTAATTTTCGTTTTATCTTGTGCTGTGTTCTTTGCTCTTTGATGTTGCCAAAGGCTTTTTGAGAATCAAAGATGGAAGCACCATAAAGGCTTTTAATGCAATTGAATTGAGATCAGAATTGGAATTCAATTGCTTCAGCCAATAAGTCAACTCTGCAATGAAATTTTTCCGTCTGCCGGGGTATGTTAAAAATGTTCCTTCTAAAATGGACGATTTCGTCATAGATGTTACTAATCTGATCGCATAAACTTTGTGGACTAATAGAACCCCACATTTTGTCTTTGATTTCAGACGCCATAACATCCAATTCAGGTAGATTTGGCTTATTATTTCTATTCCCTGTGTCATTATATTTTGGTTCAAATGGTGCCACAGGGAACCATTTGGAATGCCAACATTATTGTGCTCTGTGCTAATTTCCGTTGTATGGCTTTGTTCAAATTCCATCAGTCCCAGAGGGGATTTGTATAAGGTGCAATCTCCGTGTCCATGCAAATTTCTGCAGCTTTACCGTTGCAGAAGCATGACTGCAGTTTCCCCTTCGCTTTCTCAGGATTTATTTTGGCATGTCCTAATTTCTCGATACTTGAACTATCTATTAGAATTGCTTGCTGTGCGGGGTGTTGAAAGGCGACGGTACCCGACTCGTTTTCCATGCAGCTTGATTTCATTTTGAGCTTAGAGAATTTACGAAGCTTACATTTCTGATGACTTGTTTTTCTATGTCTTTCTATTCAAACAACAATTACACTCGCCACAATTTATTTTCCTCAGGCATGGTTCGCAGCTACCACATTTTCTCCTTCTTTTCTTAACAACACTTTTCTCTAAATCGACAATATTCCGATCAAGATTGACACTCCTTTTGCCTCGCTGTCGCAGCTGACCGCCAAAGTTTGTTCATGACTTTCAAGGTTCACTTGTTCATGACCTTCTACATTCGTCGTAACTGGATCGTAATTTTCGATTGTAGAAACATCGGTAATATTTTCTACATCATTTTCTACTACTGTAGTTGTATTAAATTTTCAGGCAAATCACAAGAATTTTGGCTGATATTTTTTGAAATCGCTGAGCCCAAATTTTCATGACCGTCCGCCATGACAACACATTGAACAATGTATGTGACCGTGTTCATCTATACGTCACAGTTTCGTCTCCCAAGAGTTGTGGTGCACCCCTCGATATCTCTGACTAATTCTCCGATGCACGATTCGATTTCGCTCGAATGATAAGGCAGTTCCTCCAAGAGGAATATTTTGCAAGGAACGAATGCTTTTCATAAATGCTTTTTAAATCACCCAAAGAAACCTATTAGAACTGCAAAAAAGGTAGAAAATCCTGTTTTAAAGATCTCGCGTTGGCCTACGCGTGTACCAAATTTCTTGAAACCGACTTTCACAGCTTGTGCAACACCGTCCATATTTTGACTGAGGCTGATTAAATCGTTTTTTGCCTTTTTTGGGCTGTTATTAATAAAAAAATTCCTACAATTGAAAAAGCTAGCATCTTGGATATTTTAGTGCTAGCTGCGCCAGAGAACGTAAATGTACTTAGGGAGTTAGAGTTTCTAAAATTTTTGCCAAACAAGGAAATACAAATTTTTCTCTCGACCAATCAAAAGCTGAATAGTTCACACTAGCGCATGCGCATTACGAGGAGACAGTCCACTGCGTGAGGTCCATTGCATAATGGTGGACGGCTTTGATTGCTATTTGCACATCGTGGGTGTAAATATCATAGCGGAATTAATACCTTCGCTAGGTGCTCCGCACCGGCTCGGGGATTATAAATGAAAGAAGTTGACCGTGATTTTGAGAATTATTAAGGCAGAGGTTGGCGTTATCTGCCAAAGCCGTGAGGGAGATAACGCCAAAAGAGGCCTTAATAATTCTCAATAGCACGCGAAAGCCGAATCAGTTATTATTTATTTTATTATTCACCTGATTAAGTGGCAGTAAAGATGTCGAATAAATTAGTAAATTAATAAATTAGACGTCACAATTACAGAATACGAGGAATTAATAAATTTGTAGATGGCTAACCAATCAAAACGGAGATTATATAATATACAGTGAATAATAAATAGACTATAGTCGACCTAGAACAAGTCTATATTCTTCGATCACCGGCCATAACATTATCATTTAATATATTCAATATACTCGAACTATATGATATTAATAATTTGTATAATGGTGAATTATTTACTCTATGCTAATGATTATATTACATCTTTCTTTATGAAATTGAATGGTGGATCTCTTTTGAAATGAATAATAAACAAATACAAAGTTTAGTATAAAATGTGAACTAGCTTCATGAATATGAAAATATGAGGAAGCTTCATATAATTTATGCGTGATTTTTGTTTTGTCGCGTAATATTTTAAACCATTCCAAAAATTTTTTGTTATGTGGTACAATTTATGATGCTTTTTGCGAAATTATTTTAATCTATTGCTGCTTTCCACGGTTAGTAAAAAGCAAGAAAAGCAACGCAATCACGCGGTACACTACAGCCATGAGAAGTATCATTCCTAAACAGAAAGCATAATTGTCATCCAAGGTATAATGGTCAGAGAACGCAATTGCATCTCGTACTGGTCGAACAACGTCTGGATATCGTAAAGCTTCTTTCTCGAACATGGCCTCAACAAACCATCGGATGTAAGATAGGTTATAACCAAGTGGTCCAAAGAATTTCAATTCATCAAGTTTACACAATGTTGGAGAGGAACCTATATTCCCATAAAGCGAGCGAAGAATTAAGGTCGTGTTAAGCCAGTTTTCCACTAAGTGAAATTTTTCGATGGAACGAAATTTTTCGCTCGACTTTCTTTTGAATTGTGACCGAATCCGCTACGGTCGAATTATCAAAATTAAAAATAATATCTATTAGAGGAAAAATTTCGTTCCGTCGAAGAATTTTCAAATGAAGTGTGAATAGCAAAGGTTTTGTAATTACCAAATTGAGACCTCTCAAAAGCAGAAATGCGTGCATTGTAAGTTGCAAAAATTTCATTGCGTCCAGTTGACCTGAGATAATGCATGACGTCCTGAGGCGGCTCGACAAAGAGTTATCATACGCTTGAAATTATTTGTTCCCGTTTTTTAAACAAAAACATGACAGGCGAAAATTTTAAATTATAATTTACAGTTGGGTTAAAAATAATAGAAATACTTAAAATCTCCAAGCATTAAAGTCAGATCAGATGAAGGAAACAATAATTCAGTTTTGTCGAGGATCTGCCTTCTTATTGGTTGACTTTTATAATCAGGTCATCTGGGTATTCATTTATTCGCCTCATTAATGCCGGATTGATATCTTACTCACCTGACACCATGGCCATGACCAAAACGACAACTACTGAGGCCATTTGAGAACTCTTGGGATTAAATATCGTTGAAATGGCATAACCAATACCAGAACAGCATAATTGAGCACAGAAAACTCCGGCATAATGGGCTGCGAAGTAGGCTAGGGGATAATTATAAAGAATGTTTGAGATTTTCTCGCAAATGAGTGACAGGAAAAATAGCACCGAGGAACTGAGACTTGTTTATCGCGTCCGGGTATGCATGCAAGTAGCGTATTGAAGAGGAAGTAATAAAACTTTGCGTTATATATTTCAACTGTGAACTATCTAGCGTAATAACAAAAAAATGAGTCAGCAATGAATAATCGAGTTTCCTTGTTTTAACTATGCATACATGTATTATGTGCGGATGCTTCGCGCAGCAGTAAAAAAATCCGAAAAAGGTCGGAAATGGACCCTTTTATTGGGGGGGGAGTATATTCATTTATTCCGGTTTGCATAATGTATGGACATAACTTTCTAAAGAAATCAGTCGGGCATAAGAAAAGTATTTGAATATGCACCTCCCTCCCGAATTAAGCTACAGCCCTGGTCTCCTCGGGATGTTATATTCCGATTGGAAAGCTATGTCAAACTCTTCCCGGTGTATTCGATCAAAACTACATGCGTATTAAAACAGCCACGGATATGTTGACTACATAGTATACTAGTAATGTAGCATTAATTTCTCTAAAATACACTCTAGGTCTTGCCCATAAGCTATAGTATACCTACATCTGGGTGAAGTGAGAGTGTAAAGTAAACTGAGATACACCAGCGGCATCAATGCCAAGATTGGAAGTTGGGCAAAATTTACTGCTAAAAAATAACTAACGCGGTTAACTCCTGCGGCACTTTCTCTGAAAGATTGAAAACAAAGATGTTAGTTTTTTTTAACACTGAAATGTTAAATAATAATATGTGATATTTATTTCAAGTAAGGAGGACGGAAAAAATAGACAATATGTTTGGATTCGTGTTTGTAAGTTGTCCAGAAAATTGCAACATTTGGAGTTTTTATAGTTGTTTTACAAGTTCAAACAGTCTAAGGCTCTTATAATTTTAGCCGATGGCTGCTCCACCCGTCCCCTAAATTAAGTTTCTACCTCTTTTTCCTCACCACAAAATTTTCACCCCTTAGAAAATTCGCACCAACTCTCAAAGAAAGCAGATGGTCAAAAACAATGTCTTTCAGAAAAATCCTCTAATAGATCCATTCGATAATGACGCCACAACATTAACGTTTTAAATTTAGAACCACCTTAAATGAAATGTATTTCAAGTTTTACTCTCACGAGCCACGTGCAACGATGCAAAACATCATTCTTCAACACATGAATGAGAAAAAATTTAAATTTTGACAAATAAGTGTGGAAATAAGTTGTGACACTAAAACGAGGCTACCAGGCTGCGACCGAAAACCTCGTTCTCGAGTTATGGCTTTTTTGCACACTTATAATATAAGGCAAAATGAAAAGTTTCTTTTCATGCGTGTGTCGAAGAAATATGTTTTGAACTTTTACACACGGCTCGAGAGAGTAAAACTAGAAATCCATCTTATTTAAGGTGGTTCTAAATCTAAAACGATAATGTAATGACGTAATTATCGAAAGGGTCTATTAGCTGATACAGCTATTTGCAAGCCACCGTTAACTGTGAAGTTTTTATCACGTTTGCTTACGTTTCAATCATTTGGGTTTAACCGGAAACATTGAATGTTAAACTATGAACCAATCACGTTATACTATGATATTTTGACAGTTGGGCGGAACCTGCCAAAACCGTCGAAATATGACTGTGTAACGAGATTTGTTTATAGTTTAACATTCAACGTTTCCGGTAAAACCCAGAAGTTTGAAACGTAAACAAACGCGGTATGAACTTCACGGTTAACGGTGCCTTGCAAATAGCTGTATTTACGAAACTAAGAATAGAACATTGATTGGAATTCAAAATGATGTTGTTCATTCTTTCATCGGTGAAAACGAAAGTAAAAATTCCAGACAATTGTCTGAAGCCCTAAGCACATTAAAATATATTATATAAAATTACCTCCAAAACGTAGTTCTGTGATTTCCAAAACATCTTAACGATGATAACATGGATGTCAGACCTATGGCCATTCCACTCATACGGGTGAGGGCTGTAAATTTTCTCAACGACACCTGTCAGTCGAAAATTAGATTATTTAAAAAATCGAAATTGCTCTAAATGCTGAATAATTCTACATCACAGGTAAAATGATATGTCCGCCTTTTGGATTTTCGAGGGTATGCAAACAGCCAGTTTTCCACAAGCCGGAATGTTTCGATCGAACGAAATTTTTCGCTCCATTTTCTTTTGAATTGTGAGAATTTGACCGTAGCGGATTCCTTTCCCTGGTGATAATTGAAAGCAAAATCGAGCAAGAAATTTCGTTCGATCGAAAAATTGCGCGGAGTGGAAAATCGCCTTCAGATCGCGGCAACAGGCATATCCTACCTCCAGGTACAATGCTCCAAGAACACCACCAGCAAAGAACACGAGGAAAACGTCAATGAATAATGTTTTTACCAACCGCAACTGGAGCAAAAACTCTCGTCGAGTAAACGTTAAGAATTGACAGAACGGGTTGGGCAACGCACGTGTCACTGGAAAACGATAAATATTTGAAATAATTTATGTTATTTATTACTGTGTTAACACTGAGTGACACCAATTGGAATTTTTTTTTCAAAATCCATACTATGGAAATATTCTCCATGTCGCTACACTAATACCGTGTCAATACTATATCCAAAGTATAGAAAGTGAATTAGTTTGGTATTTTTGCGGTTTTTAATTTAGTGCGCCAAACCTAATCGTAAACAACAGGCCAAAAAGAAATGCAATTTTTCCGTATTTTTCTTTTAAAGAGAGTACAAAAAATACTAAACATAGACAACCTCTCAACGTTTGTGCCATCCATACATGAACCGTGCTTTAGTAAAATTATTTCGTACATACCCTCGTCTCCACAACAGGACAATGTAGCCTTTCGGTCTTTAGAAGCAGTTCCTTCAGCATGATCAGAATTTTTATTCCAGGCTTCAAATAGATCAATGTCCTTTTCATTTACCGAACCTCCGATTACATCCATGTAAAAGTCAGCGGGGTTGACATTAGCTGGAGTTTTGAAGCCGAGAGACGAGAAATAGTCGGCAGCACCAGGCACAGTTCCTTGATAGACCGTCTTACCTCCTTTACCGAGAAGCAAGATGTTGTGAAACATTTCTAGATGAGTGAAGTTTTGTATAAATTTTAGACATCATTTAAAACATGTAGCATGTGCACACTTTCTCTTGACGCGACCTAAAACTACTGCACGAACTCAAATCAAACAATCACGATACGAATATTGACGAATTACACTCACCGAATATTTCGAAACGAGGCTGATGAATCACGCACAAGACTGTTAATTTGCCATGTTCAGCAACAGCTCTCAAAGACTTCAACACAGATAAACTTGAAGTACTATCCAGGCCACTACACGAGAAAGTAGTATTATATATTTGTTATAACCAGTGGCGTTGCCAGCATCGATAAGTGGCGTGGACATATTCATAATCAT
Organism: Dendronephthya gigantea; assembly: GCF_004324835.1. Lineage (NCBI taxonomy): Eukaryota > Metazoa > Cnidaria > Anthozoa > Malacalcyonacea > Nephtheidae > Dendronephthya > Dendronephthya gigantea. The sequence goes on along the minus strand of NW_021163154.1, from coordinate 103,760 downwards.
GTTCACAGACGGTATAAAAAGTTTTTTAAAAACAATCAATTTGAAAAGAAATGAATAATTTAAAACATGAATGCAGTATATGAATATGTCAACCACGCTAATGGATATAACAAATAATACAAGAAATACATGCATGCAGCAACCCCTCGCCTCGGTCAAATGAAATTATTAAGCGTAGGGATGGTAACATGATTGTTGGAAAATTTATGTGGGTTGGGGGTTTTGGAGGGCACATGGTATGTGAGAAATAGAAATTGAGAAAAGTATGGAAATATTTTTCTGCACGTGGAAACTATGTAGTCATAGCAACTCGCAACGGCCGTATATTTTTAAAGAATCAAAGTTTACCGTCATATTTTTGTGAAAAAATGGCAAAAATACGACAAGATTCTTACCTTTTTCTGGAAGTTAAGTTGCTAATCTATAGTCAGTGTTATGGTAAGTTATTTTAATTATTAATTACCATGAAATATAACATCAGACGTCTCATACAACTTCCGAAGTTTTATGTTTACGCTTTGACTGGTTTTTGCACGGGAATGTTTTGATTTTCTTTCTTTTTAATTATGAGGACGGGCTTTATAAATGAAATTATAATGTTGTTTATCACATAACACATTCAGATTTATAGTGTAATACATTTGATAACATTTAAGTTGTGTTTACCACAAAAAGCTGTGCCGGATGAGGCCCAGAGCTGATCTCGCGGACCTCGCCCAAGGTAGCCCAAAGGTATTTGTGTTTTAATCTAAAGCGTCCATCCAGTTTAATATCGCGGTCTGTGACGTAAACATCAATTGCTATATTTGTATCTTATTATTAAACAAATATAGCAATTGGTGTTTACGTCACAGACGGCGATATTAAACTGGATGGACGCTTTAGATTAAAACACAAATACCTTTGGGCTACCTAGGACCTCGCGCGATGCTCATGTTGTCTGAACAGTCTTTTCACAGATTAGCTATATACAGATATAAAACTGAAGCCAAATCCAGCCACACGGTCTTTTGCCTAATGTGCGCATGCCGAACTTGCTTGGCAAGTGTCATGTCGAACTTTAATGAGTAAATCGATAGGGAAATCGAATTTTTGACACACAAATCCTGATTTAAACATAACCTTTAGGGCCATGTCCAATTTGACTGAAAATTTTTAAAAAGATGGATGAAGTAGATCTTCTGAGCTAAGAACTGGTTTCTGAAATTATTTGATGCTTGCAAAAACAGTAAAAAATATAGCTGAGGAGGGCAGGGCTTGCCGTATATGGAAAGCTGTCCAATAGTTTAGCACTGGTTGAGCTAGTTTTGAGTTTAGTCAGTTGGAAAAAGAGCCAATCAGCTTTCTATTTTCAATTCAAAAATATGATGAAGGTATGGCTGGGTGTCCCCAGCATGAATTTTGAAATATATTTGCCACAAACCTAAAAAACATTTACGTTTTATACATGCATAAGAATACATTTGAATGCTAAAAATATCGTATAAATGTAGTAAAAATTATTATTCAAGTTTAATGTGTTTTACTCTTTTTTTCTTATTCGCTATAATTTTATGAAATATTTGCGGTTTTATGAAAGTGTTTGCAGGGCCGTGCCTCCTGGGGGGGTGTGGGGGGGGTGTGGGGGGTGTATCACCCCCCCAAAATAAATCCTAAGGGGCCCTGCTTTTGGGGAAGAACTTGCCTTATTTCAGTTATTTGATTTAACAACAAAGCTAAAAATAATTATATTTATGAAGAAAATAACCAACATTTTTCGATTTTCAACTGGTTTTCTCCCCTAATGTCTTCTTAAACTAGCGTTTTCTTCTCGTTTTCTCCCCCTTTGAAGCACGACTTACATGAAGTTTTTTGCGCTTATTTTGATCACATCAACTGTGGGCTCAAATGTCTGTCATTTTCATCATATTGAAAGATTCTAAGCAGGATTAAAGACAAATTAAGCCGGGTATTTATTCATTTATTCAAAACGTAAGTTTTAGTAAGCTTAAGTTTGTCAAGTCCCGCTGTAGAAATTCAATGGACAATAAAAGACTTGATTCTCTTATGCTTTTGGCATGCGAAAAAGATTTGGCTGAGAAGGTTGATCTCCAAAACCTTGGCAAGGCGTGGTCTGGAATTAAACACAGGCGCATTATTTAAATTGATATGACTGTACATTCCTTCGTTTGGGCAAAATTAAACTTGCAATGGTTAGATTCTAATTATTTGTAACTGTAAAAGATTTACTGAAACATTAAATAGGTTGCGACTTTTAAGGGGGCCCAAAAGTCGATAAAGTGTTGAGGGGCCCAAAATTTTGTGACACCCCCCCAATAAAATATCGGTCGGCACGGCCCTGAGTGTTTGAGTTAACCGGCGTGCGTTTTTAGCTTATTTAGCGTGAGAGTTGCCTACCTTGTCATTATATGAGACTGTTCAGACTACATGAGCGTCGCGCGAGGTCAGCGAGATCAGTTCTGGGCCGCCTATAGCCGGATGAAATATTATCAAGTGTAAAATCTTCCGACATCATTATACACGGTGAACTCGGTCGAAAATTTGGTCTTGTTATTTGTCAAACCGTGAAAAGTCCTGACCTCATTCGAGTTTCCCTCTAATTTAGTAAAAATACATATATTCCATATTTATTAAAATATAAATTTTGCTGAACGACAGTTATTCCTTGACGTTTGAAAATATAAATTTTTCTCGACCAATCAGGAGTTTGGTAGCTCACACTGGCGCATGCGCATAACGTAGAAGACCATCAATGGCGTGAGGTCCATTGCATAATGGCGGACGACTTTGATTTCGCATTTTCACATCGTGGGTGTAAGTATCCGAGCGGAATTAGCACCTTCGCACGGTGCTCCGCACCGGCTCGGGGATTATAATATACACTTAATGTATGCTCCCGACGGAAATAGTGAGTTTTGTTTTCCCAAGAGTCTGAATGCTTCCCGAGACGAAGTCGAGGAAAACATTGAGACTCGAGGGAAAACAAAACTCACTATTTCCCGAGGTGTAGCGAACATTAAGTGTTTTGTTATATAGGAACAAAAACATGCATGTTACACGACAATTTCATTTCAAAAAACGTTTTTATGACAATATGCGGGCAGCAATTTTTCCCTTGTTTCCCTGGCGGGAAACATTGCATTTTTATAAAGTCATGTGACTACGAATGAGCCAATCACATTTAGAATATACAGCACCTATATAACAATAGCTCTTATTTATTGTATAACCACCCGACAATAACTAAATTTTCGTGTGTTTGCCTTTTGCTATTCACGTATGACTGTCTGTTAATGTCAAGCTGACTGATAATAGTGGGTTTTTAGCAAATGCATATAGCAACCTAACAATCCATGACATGAAAAATGTTTAATTCCGAACCTTGTAGGCTCATCAAGGAACAACAATGTTGGATCTGCAATCAACTCCATTCCAATGTTTACTCTTTTGCGTTGTCCACCAGAAATACCTCGCGCTTCCTACAAGTTTAGGTATGATCATATACGTGATCGACGTTTCATGCATGCTGGCTTAGTTATGTGGGTTAAAAAAGCCGTTGGGTGATGGATGATTTCATTTTGGATATAATTAAGTTAATCTTAATTCTGATATAATCAAGAAGACGAAAATCCTCATATCCAAGCTACATACACGCTGTATAAAAAGGTTTGGTCGACACTTTGGAAATGTCTTTTAGACGTATGCACATGTATCGTTAAGAACTAAGTATTTGGGACATATCGGGTAGAAAAAGTTTGTGGAACACTGATTTCACGTGACCTAAATCTTAGATCTGGAATACGTAAAATAAACAATAGTTCCTATTAGGCATTCACTTCAATTCATGCAAGAGCCTAGTTTCTGCCAAAAGGCTGAATATTCGCGTGAAAACCTTGATAACATGAATGATATCACTTACCTCGTCGCCAATAAGGGAATCTGCTACATGCAAAATTTCTAGAATATGGAGTGTCTAAATAACAGGATAAATTTACCTTTCTTAGTAACCTTACTCAGAGGTTTTCTGCGCTAGACATATACGGCGACGTCTCTGGAATTTTCAATTATTTTAATTTTACGTCAACCGTACCAAGTACGAATTTTACGCCTGTTTATATAATCGTGAACAAAATAGCGTCAAAATTTTTTTGCGTGTCCTAGAGCTCAATCGCCCAAAGCCAAGGCAGTTCTAATTGGAAAATGGGTATTTCTAAAACTTCGCAAACGTTCTCGAGCGAAATGTTGGATTCGAAAACGTGACTTAATTATTTATTCAAAATGCTCAGCGAAAATGCAAATTTTCAGATGCATGAAACCGATGCCCCATTTTCGCGCATTCTCCGGCAGGGCCTGTCCCGGTTACCATCGGCTCATAATGGATATTGAAGCGGCAAGAAATCGCCAGTTCTGCCGGATATTTTATCGGGATGCCCCTGGCATCTATACATCATCATCGTGAACACATCAACATTACCTGATGTATCTTTTTATCAATGGTGTTAGAATCGGTTCCTTCAGGTAAACGTAACTTAGCTTGATAAAACAAAATTTCACGGACTGTCAAATTCCTGTGCATCGTGTCCTCCTATAGAAAGTAAGAGAGTGAAAAACTAAGCTTGCTTGCACGGATAAACATCTGATCAGGCAGATGGTGATGACGATGACGATGATGACGATGACGATGATGATGCAGATTTTTAAAAGAAAAAGGGGTTCACGGTTCACACCTGAGGAACGAATCCGGTGATTGTTCGGAGTTTCTTTACTCCTTTTACCAATTTGTTGTTAAACATTATTTTCCCTCTGGCATTCTAAAATAAAAAATATACAATAAATTTAATCACTTGTTGCTGAACGGTTCCGAGGGGCATCTACTCGTTTGAAAAGCTGCATCCAGGGCCGTAGCTAGACCGCTTAATTGGGGGGGGGGTATATTCATATATTCATGTTTATCTACCGCAGGAACAATAGCGTACAAAAGAAATCAGTCAGGCATAAGATGAATTTACGAATATACAGACCCCAATTAAGCTTCTAGCTATGGCTATGGCTGGATCACAAAAACGGTTTTTCGTTATGACTAATAGGATCGGCTGATAATGTATAAACGTTTTAAAACAAGGCTTTCGCACGGCAACAAAGTTTATTTTTGGTCATGTTTAACGATGTACAGTATATGTGCTAGATATGATCTTAGGTAAATATACACTATATAATGACAACATACAACAGCGACCTGCAAGATAGATGGAACAGTTGGGTTACTTTGCAAACCGTGATAAGAAGTAACGTTTAGATTTTGGTAAACTGGAGTTAGTTGCAGTGATGGAGGCCACGATTAACAGACAGAAAGCTCTGCCTATAACGAATACACGCGTGATGTCTTCTACAAATTGATGACCCAAGTTCGCTATATAAGCTTGGTAGTACAAATTACCCCGTAGTATGCCTTGCCACTGAGCGTGTTGAGGAATGTTGTTTTTCCAGCCCCGGAAGGTCCCATGACAGCCGTTACTTCACCGGAATTTATATGACCTGTAACTCCACTTAACACAACTTTACCATTATCCTTTGCCTACAAAATATATTTCACTACATTAGAAATTAGCTACATCTTTTAAAAACAATCGAAATTCGTCACAAGGATTTTGGTTGGAGTAGTTCAAGTTTAAGCCGAAATTACAATGGCGCAGCCATGCAGTCTGACAATTTAGCCCTGCAATGCTAATAAAGTATCCTCTCGCTAACTCGAACTCCGAAGGGGAAAGAAAAATTGTTCGAGTTACCGGGGGTTCGAGTTAACCGCAGTTGGTGTCAGATTATACGTTTATTTTAAGTAATACAATAAGGTATAAAGTCCTATCGAATCAATCTTCAAGAGATATCATACCTACCAATATGAATGGTCACCGAGAGCGGACAACGTTTTAAAATTAAAAAGATCGAAAGAATACAAAAGAAAATAAAAAAAACTAGATCAATAAAGACCGTGACACTTCAAAATATCTTATGAAACTTAAAATCAGTTATACATTCATACACCGATTAACTTGTTGTTATTTCGATAGTTTCTAGTTGTCAAAATGCTATTTTCTCACATTTTAAAGTTTGCTGATCTATGATTCGAAATCAAAGTTTGAGTTAACCGGATACATTCAACCCGGGGAAAAAATTGTTCGAATTAACCGAAGGAGTTCGAGTTAAGCGGAGTAAATTACTATAAAAAACACTGTCAAATTCAAGGGGAATTGGATTTAGTTTGAGTTAGCGAGGAGTTCGAGTTAAGCGAGTTCGAGTTAGCGGGGGACTACTGTATTTTGTATGCTAATAATCACAGTCCGGCATTCACTGTGAAAAGAATGAATTTCTAAGGAAATGAATAAAGATATTAACCTAAAATTTGCATAGCGGGATAAAATCGTCAGGCTGTCTGCGCTACTGTAAAATGAAGTTTTTAAGCAAACAGCTCAAAAAGAGCGAGGAGGTAATTTAACCTTGAACTAATGGACTTAATAACCTTGAACATTGGACAAAAATATGCAAAACCGTATCGAACCAAAAGTGTATCGTGCCATTCTTTGCTGAAACGCCAGGTACATTTAACGAATGATTTTAAAACAACGGAATACGTTAATTTACATTCAGTTTACCATGACTGTAAAAAGTCTATAAATATTTGTTTTACATGCTCTTAGGCTTATTTCATGATTTTTGTATGGTTATACGTTCAAATGTGCGTCCAAAATCTTTTTTATTAATTTTAAAAGTAAATAATATAATTTATCACATTTCATGATGTTTTGAACGTAAAAAACCCAGTGGCGTACCCAGCCCGACAATTTAGTCATGCTATGCTAATATTTTGGTGTTCATTGAGTGTGAAAACAATGAATTTCTAAAGAAATGAATAATGATGATAACATAAAATTTGCATTGCATGACTAAATCGTCAGGCTGGCTACGCCACTGAAAAAAACCCAGTGAAATATTTCATGCTTTATACTTAATTAAATGGAAATGAAAGTATTTTCTTCCTCTGAGTTATATCCTTCGAGTGGTATTAGAGTTTAGTGTGATACGTACGATACCCCTTTTCCGGAAAAGATTGCACAACTTACCGTTTTCAAAGTCAAACCGAGATTCTCAAAGCTGATGTCGATTGTATACGACTTTGGCTTAATATCCTCATCAGTATCATCCATGTCTCCAAGGTTTCCAAGTTTGATAGTACTATGAGCTATACCTTCGTTGACATGAAAGCTTCTCGTTGAGGAGCGTTCCCTTCCTTTACGAGGGGCGAAGTATAATCCCCAGTAAAATTTGACCGTTTGCTTATTGCGATAAAGTAGAACGAGACATATGAATATGATTAAGACGATGAGGTTCAGTAAAGGAGCAATGAAGTTGGCGATTGGAGCTGAACTTCCTCTATCGCAATCCGTAAGCCACTAGAAAAAGAGAATGAATATCAAGTTGAGAGTCAAAAAACCTAACAAAAGCTCATTCAAATTTTCATCGTATTATCGGTGAACATGAAGGGGAGCGATTAGGTCACAGGCACAGCAGGCGCATAAATAAATAAATGTACGTTAACGTTATTTACAGGCTAGGTGGTCTGTGTAGGTCAATTACTGCTAGAAATTCCTACTTCACATTCATTCAGAGCTTACTGCTTGAAATAAACCTGAATCGTTCAAAATGGACATGCTTACCGGACATGGATCCGGTTGAACACTTCCTGGACGGCAATAGTGACCGGAGCTACACTCAATCTTAACATCAGTTGTTGGACAGTAATAGCCACCAGGACAAGGCTCAGGTTTTGATGTTCCACCACACGCGCAATTCTTATCCTTAATACCAATGCATTTTTTCACTCCTGTTATATTCATTATAAGAGGTGGGTCGTTCTTGCCACAGCAAACACCGAAACCCTTGCATTTCATTTTTTCCTGTCGATTTCAAAATAGGCAAAGTAAGCACATAATGCGTTAAGATAAACATTAATATTCAGATTAGCCAATGACGTAAGTCTCATCTATTAACACGTGTCACGGTCAGATGAACAATAGCAATAAATACTTTTGTTCCACGTAGTTAGTTGTTATTTCTATATTCAGGATTACACGAACACGTTAGTTCACCATTTCACGAACACATTAGGTTTTGTTGAGAGTATTTTGATAAATATATATATTTTAATAACCCCCAGGCCACCCCACCGTGATTAGACGTTTACTACATGGTATATATGTTATTTACCGGCTGCAAGGTCCGGAAGAGGGAAAACCGGACTGAAACCATAAAAAGGTTCGAGGCCAAACCGTTTTTAAAGAGGGCGAAAAATTTTAGTAAAAGCGAAAGTGAAGTGAAAAGTTTAAATCAATTTTTAACTGAAAATTTTTGACCACACGCAGTCCTTCTTGTTTCTGAAATCATTGGAATATTTACGACTTAATTTATTAAATCACCAGTTTGTAGGAAAACCATGGAATTTTTTATTTGCATATCATGAATACATTATACATGTGGTGTCCCCACAAAGTGATCATTTAGGTAAGAATATTAAGAATGCAATACTTACGGTTTCATTACGCTTCTTTTTGGGGATGCAATAGGCGCCGGATGGACATGGAATAATGCACAGAAAATCATGAGGGCAAAAGAACCCTATAAAATTATTACAGACTTCAAAACTGATTTCTCGTTGTTTCAAAACACCGCAAGGTCGAGTGGTTGAGAATATTACGAACTTTCTGAAAAATTTATCATATTTATCTGGGCATGCTAGGAATATTCTTCTTGGCATTGTTTCGACATATGTTTCTAAAGTTGACAAACTTTAGTAAACTGCAAACAATGGACACTTTGGTAAACTGTAAGCAACAAGGAGGAAAAAATCGCAAGCGTTACTTCCGGTGAAATGAAACTTAGTTTAATATATTTGACTATATAATATATTTAATATATTATACTTTAATATGTTTGACACAATAAATCAACTAACTGCGCACACATCGCATCTTCCAACATCGTTTTACGTTAAACAAAGTTAAATTATCATAAAAAAAAACTTCGTGCAAAAGCAATAGCGTTTCCAGGCCATGTCTCCTGGATTGTCTATGGTAATACGTACCACGTGGACAGCGTTGGGGTTTCTTAGTTGTCGAATTCAGGAAGAATCCACCTGCGCATGCCTGAGTATTCCAGGAATGGACGCACGCAATCCTTGGGTCAAATGACAGGCCACCTAAAACCCCCCTGCTGGAGCTTGCAGAGGATGTAGGGCGGTCCTCACAAGGGCGGATTGTCTCATTATCGCCCGCAAACGGACAACAATCTGCAATAAATCGCTTTGGGCAGCATCCACCTGGAGGTGCTCTTGCCTCCTCTATGTAATAAAATTGTTAGCAAATTTATTGGAATACGATTACAGCAGATTTCCTCAGTAGTTAGTGAAATCACAAGGTAAGAAGATTTTTGGTCCAGATTATTAGGCTATTGTTTCCCATATAAACCAATACTGAAACCCTTCATGCGTAGACCGCTCGCGAAATTTTAAGCGCCTTTAACGGGTTGGGAAGTTTAAATTGGCATGTAACCAAGATTTCATCCAATTAACATGTTTCTGTTCAACCGTTTTAAAGCCCGTTTACACTACACTCGGCACAGCTAGGCTAAAATTGGTACCCGTACCCAATTTTCTTAGAGTTCAGGCTACCAAAACAAAGGTCGAACACAACTGAAATGGGCACGGGTACCCATTTTAGCCGTGCTGCATGTGCCAATAAATTGAGTGTAGCGTAAACGGGGGTTTAGAAGCCAATGTTTAAACCCATGCAGTTCAGCCTCTATATTTGCCAAATTCCGTATTTCATTGTCTCTGAATCATCCTCGTGTTAAGGGGGCCAGTTGTTCAAAACTAGGTTATACCGCTAACCCTTGGCCTTATTGGCTAAATTTTATTCCAGTGTTTTAGTTTAGAGTTAAGCGCTTCTGAACCGCTGTTCGTTTTGAAACCTTTACAAAATATGGCTTTTATTGGTCCAGAAAATATTTATAGTAAAAGATATTCATCTTTGTAAAGAAGCGATTTGAAAAATTAATGTCAAGATTTTATTTAACCAAGTGTTAAGCTAACCGCAGCTTTTGAACAACCGGCCCCTGGATGCACGGAATAGAATAATTAATTATTAACCAAGCCATCGAGTCAGAAGATTTCAGTTCTCCCGCATTATAACAATTAAGTGTATTTTAATAATTTCAATGGAAGTGTACAGGGAAAACAATACGATTAGTGCGCTTGATAATGGTTCTGACAAGTTTTCGGGTTTTTTCGTACTTCACTATTTTCTTTCTATATCAACTACGGACTTTCTGTTTACTAAATGGCAAAACAAAGGTCAAATAAAATTGACATAATGCCGAACATTATCAATAATTACCTCGCGTGCGTAGCGCAGCGAGGTCTTAATTTGCCCAGCGTTTATTTTTCTGTCGTGTCGAGAATTTTATTGGTTGAGGCCAGTTGAGGCCAAGATCCGGCGCCATATTTGAATGAATGCGAAATTAAGCGCCATATATAAAACTGAATGCGAAATTAAGCGCGTGATCGTGGCGTGATGGCCACGACGCATGATCTGCTCGCCGGCTCACCCTGCTGTTTTCAATCTCATTGCTTCTCTATTCCTGATCAATAGCGAGCAATTTCGACAAGCTCTTTGAGAAATATGGCTATCCTAGTATCCTTCGTTTGTTTTTCAACGACAATCCCTTGACTCGCCAGGGAGCTGTATGTAACACAGAAAGGCGAGGAGACGGTCAACGTGCTGTCGACAATTCCTTGACATGCCAGGAAGCTTTATGCAATGGAAGAGAAAGGCATGGAGATAGCCAACGTGCTATCGATAATCCCTTGACTCGCCAGGGAGCTGTATGTAATCGCAGAGAAAGGCGAGGAGACGGTCAACGTGCTGTCGACAATTCCTGATGGTTCAGCGTTTCGCTTTCAGCCAGCAAGGAGTCTCGCTGTCACGTTGATATGGGCATCCCCGTGTTTTGGGTATCCCCATGCTCAGATCCCTAGTGATATGCGCATCCCCGGTGGGCATGCTGAAACACTGAATGTCGATGACTATAATAGCCGACGCTCCTCATGAGTCATGCACGCGAGGTTAATGCCTAGCGGGCATCTTGTTTAATATATATGCACATGCCATCGCTGAAAGTGGTTTGAAATATATATAGTACCATAAAGTATAGTACCGCAAGTTCATCACTGTGATAACTTGCGCCGCATTCTACTATGAATGCATTATAATTTTTTATAGTTCTTCCATGCCTAGTGCAAGGTCTGGTGACGTACTGCTATACATATCACTATATACGTACACTTTGTAATAAACATTTTTATATACATAAGAGAGTGTTCCATCTCAGTGTTATTTTCTTTATTCCTTGCTTGTGCTTCAGATAGATTTTTAGTCAAGATTTTTTCGAATTTGAAAGACTGTTTTCTCAAACACTCTGCATGCGCACATTTAATTTAGCATCGACGGGTGTTCAAAAAGCTAAATAGTAGAATTCACTGAATTCAGACACAGTACAATTTTAAAATTAGCTTGGAACCGGAACTGAGCAATTATTATATGATTGTACACGAAAATCGTTAATGCGAAACACAATCTGAATCAAAATACAAAGAGATTTACTCTGAATCAAAATACAAAGAGATTTACTGGTTCGTAAAAATATCAAAAAAGATCAAACCTTCATGTTAATACCGAATTCGCAAGGAATTGGTTTTGGGCCCACTGTGTTCAGAAAGGATATCGTATACGCGACGATAATTTTCGGTGGCCGCATTAAGGTCGACACAGACTGGACGCGAAGCGGCAATGCGAAGCGAATTTTCAGTTTTAAGAAGCATATAAATTAAATTCTGGGATCAAAATTTGGAATCTATGGACGCTATAGAGCAGTCAAAGTGTATTGTTATATAGGTGCTGTGTATTTTAAATGTGATTGGTTCATTCGTATAGTCACATGACTTTAAATAAATGCAATGTTTCCCGCCAGGGAAACAAGTGAAAAATTGTTGCCCGCATATTATCATAACAAAGTTTTTTGAAATGAAATTGTCGTGTAACAAATATGTCTTGTTCCTATATAACAAAACACTTAACGTTCGCTACACCTCGGGAAATAGTGAGTTTCGTTTTCCCTCGAGTCTCAATATTTTCCTCGACTCCGTCTCGGGAAACATTCAGACTCTTGGGAAATCAAAACTCACTATTTCCCTCGGGAGCATACAATAAGTGTAGCTATATTATTTTTATGTAATCTACAAGAAATTGTTGATAAGTTAAAATTTATTTGCTTTTGAAAAATATAAAACGTTGAAAATTCGCGCCGCGTTGCCAATTCGCGTTTAAGCAATTAACCTTTAAACTGCAACGGCGAACTAATGAAACATTTTAATCGCATCGCAGTCAGTTGACTTAATAATTGAAATAATATTTTTTGTACTAACACGCCGTTTAGTATGACAACTTGTTTTTATGAAGTTCGACTCTTTTTACTTTTTTCAACCCACCGTGGCATGCAGTTGCAAATTAGCCGACCGCAATATACAAACAAGACGCCGGCTTAGGCGTACACTCGTGCTCTAGGGATTGTGTTTTAGGGATTTAATAGCATTACTTGAGGGACACAATCATGGCGTGTTGTGGGAACCTATAGCGTAAGTTAAGGGTTTATGGTTACCCTAGGCCTGGGAGAACTTACACGACAAAAATGTATCACACAAGTATAAAATAATACATTTACATTATTATCACAATTCACAAATGCCGATTATAGGTAGCCTATAAACAATCCGCACGGCGTGACATATTACTGTGTCAATGCTTCTATTATATATTGACTGCAGACTGCAGTGTTTTAGTTTCGACGAAAGCTTTCAAAAATCTAGTTGTAATAGTATTGATTCGCATTGTTCGTAATGTCAGTCGACGGTTCAAACATTTAGGTATTAATAAGTGTGATTGCTTATAAGCATTTGTAGGTCTAAAACTGCGAAAACATCGATCATGTATCTTGCTTTCATATAGGAATTTAAAAATATACATCGCACCATGGAATATGCATTAAATGTTGCACCGTAGTAATGTCTTCTGTGCATATATATTTTGCATCCTTCGTATTGTTTGTAAAATGTGGTTTGTATTGTCGGATAATTATATCTCGTAATATACATCGCGCACCGTAGTAATGTCTTCTGTGCAATATATTTTGCCGTATTGTTTGTAAAAGTGGCTTGTATTGTCGAATAATTACATTTCGTCATACATTACTGGGTCAAGTGCGCAATGCATTCTGGGTCATCGAGGTCCAAAACGCGACCGACACACGACGAAACCTAGACTCGTGCCCTCCTAGAGCACGAGTAATAAGCCAAGAATGCATGACTGTCTAGACTGCGTTTCAGCAATGGCGTTTATAAACTGAAGTTGACGTTTAAAGTGAAAGTATATGGTATCAATAGATAGATACACTTATATTGAATAAATAAGAATAGTTATCCGCATTTAGGATATGTTTCAATTGACTTTATGTATATAGGGATACAAATTACGATTTGGTTTGAATCGCCAGCGCGTATTAAAGTTACGAGTATAGTTACGACATACACCAGACGACCGCATTTACCGTTCATAATTCTGTATATGCGGAATACATAGTAGATATACCTAGATACGCTATAATTATACGCATCGTATATACTTTATTGCTATAAAGTGGGGGTTCAAAATGTTATAAAATAGAGATTTACAAGTATTTCATAACGAGATCGAAAAGATCGAGCTGATGCGACTAGTTTTATATATAAAAAATATTGCGGGAGACCTCTATAATAACAGATACCTACTGCCGCACAACGATTCCTGTATGCTCCATTGTATCGATAGGATGACAAACAGTGTAACAAAAGCGGATTTTCCTTTCATATTGTCGCTTCTTGTCTGCGTTGCTAGTATTTGCTGATGCAAGGAATCTTTCCTATAAGTAATGAATGACATGTGGACTTAGTCATGAATAGTTTGAATGTCAAAACAAATACGGTCATGATTGGTACAAGCTGGTCACTATTAAATCGAAAACTTCGGAATCCTGTCAAAAAATTCGTGCTGAACACAGCAAAGTTCCTTGGCATAATATCACATTTGTGAGACTAAAATTGTTGTATGTTGGTCGATTTCTATACCTGATTAACATTTTTTACCATAGCTTTTGTTATCACATCCATAATTAAATGGGTGTAGATAAAAGGCGGGCGCAGACTGGCGGAAGCGGACTGGCGAACGCGGACCGGCGGACGCGGACCGGCGGACGCGGACTGGCGGACTGAAAACGGTTATATTATAATATTATTTATTATTGTGTTGTTAATGATTGCATTATTACTTATTGATATTAATTATACTTTTTTTTAATTATTAAATCTACTATTTTCTAAATTTCTACGTGCTCTGGTAACAGGCAAGCTCTAATTTCTTGTGGTATTGCACAAGAAAGGGTGCAAAATATGGTTGTCTTTTCTTTAAGTACCCACTGTTTACGTGCCACGGTAGTAAACATTCCCGGACCTTGGGATTTAGTGATTATGCCTTATGCGAATAGACCCTAATATGATGGAACCTGAGAGTTAAATGAAACTCCCGGGAATGCTTAACGAAAAGACAACCATATTTTGCCCCCTCTCTTGTGCAAATACCATAAGGAATTAGAGCCTGTCACCAGAGCACATAGAATATATAGAAAATAGTGGATTTAATGATTAGCAAAAAGTATAATAATATTGTTAAGTGATAATGTAATCATTAATAACACAATAATTAATAAAATAACCGTTTTCGGTCCGCCAGTCCGCGTCCGCCAGTGAGAATCCACCGGTCCGCCAGTCCGCTTCCGCCAGTCAGCGCCCGCCTTTTGTCTACACCCTAATTAAATAGAGCCTTAATCAAACTAAAAGTCGACGGGTCAATTTGTTCTATAGCGACGTCGCTTCTAAGTCAACAAAATCATTATGAATCAAATTCTTCCGTCTAGCTCTCATTCACCTCACAGTTAACAGCGGATTTACACTAGGAAATTTCAAGTAAATGCTATAAAAAGCGTGATGAATTTCAGGAATTAAAAGCGATGCTTCAGTCAAACTGATCCCGTTTATAAAGCTACCTGTTTCATATTACAATCTTTTACAATAACTATGCTGTCGATATGTGGGCGATAGAGAGACAAACATGACAGTGCATTAAATATTTTAATACTTCCTAAAATTTCAGGTTCGTACATGTCATGCGGTAAGTACATAAAAATACAATATTGCAAAGGTCATACAAACAGATCAAGATAAATTGCGATATTTGAGAAAATTTGGGAGGAACAAACTGAGAAAAATATAGAAAGTCAATTTGCCTGTATATTAACTTTGAATTGTTTCTTTTGAGCGTCCTAGCTGTTATTTGCATGTTTTCTTTTCATAACAAGAAATTCAGGACATTAATTACCATAATGCCAAGATTTCGCAATCAAAGATGGCTTCCTTGTTATAATAGAATTATATAAGAGACAAAATTTGAAATTGAAGCAATTTCTGTCTTACATATTGCAGTTCCGAGTTCTATTTAAGACGGCTTCATATTTTTATCTTACCTTTAACAGGTTCCCCAGTAATGTTATTTCAGCAACTTGCTAACCATTATATTTCAAGGAGCTAAAGCGTTGCTGAGATGACATTACTGGGGAACCTGTTAAAGGTAAGATAAAAATATGAAAAAATTGTCATAAAAGTGCCAAGTTTCTGCTCGTCTTGAATCGAACTCGGCAACTGCAATATGTAAGACGGAAGTTGCTTTAATTTCAACAAATCTTATATAATTCAACTATAACAAAGCAGCCATCTTTCATTATGATGATTATTATATTCAAGGCATTATGGTAATTAATGTCCTAAATTTCTGGTTATGTTGACTGATCGATATATATATCTAGATCATTTAGGGGCCCGTATGAGGACTGTTTTTTTGGACGTGACGCCCGGAACTAATAGTCTTCATTGCCATTATGCATGCCACGCTAATTAAGATTCTTTCCAATAGTATAACGCTGGGGAGGGAGGTCGAAAGTCGAAAGTCGAAAGTCGAAATGAATCAGAAAGGACTCGAGGCTTTTAAGAAAACTGCTTAATAATATGTGTGAAAATGACAGCTAATGTATATCAATTATATTACCCAATCGGGTATGACGCGGATATGACGTTTAAAATCTTTTTATCGTAAAGTAAGTTATCTGTTCGTCCGTCCGTCCATCCATCCGTCCGTCCGTCGCTATCCGTCCATATCCGCGTTAAAAAGACTCAAATGTTGTTTTATTCTGTGATTGCAGTCGATGGCTAAAATTCTTATACTTATATCGTGTGTACAGTGATATTGTCGAGAACCGATAGACTTTTTTTAACATTATTAATTTATAGAATAACATTTATAATACGCGCGTGCTGATTGGTCAAAAAGCGTGTTTCTATAACTGTATACAATGGGAAGACCAAAAATGAACGCAAATGTGGAGGCACATGACTCAGACTACAATCTTGATGTGACCTTGACAAGAGTTAATAAAAGTGAAGTATTGTTCGTCAACAACCCTAGCTGTCGAACAGCTGTAACGATCGTCGGATGATTGGTATGCTTCGGCCAGGGAGAAACCAAGCAGCCAATCGCTGAACGACTGCCTCTATCCAGGGACGTATTTACAGAATCTACCCTGTGAAGCCCGTGGCCTTAAGTGAAGATATTAAGCAAGCTCTTCTACAAATTCGAATAAGATCTACCGAAAGAGATGCCCTTCGGTTTCATTGGAGAAGAGGAAATGAAGACATCCAAACTCTCCGCTTCACCAGGACGCTCTTTGGGCCAACCTCGTACCCAGGGTAATTTCGCTGTGTTATAGGGGAGAGGTTGTCTTTGGGTTAGCATCGTCCACATTCCTTCTTGGGTAGTCCTGTCAGCCCATGATGACAAGTGGGAGGAGACACGACCTGATGATGTCATAGAGATCAATAGAACACTCGGTGCTCTGAGTTCAATGGAAACGATGGTCCTTATGGGAACAGTCTCTTTTTGCTGTGGTGACATTTTCGAGGCCAATGGCACCATACCGAGAACCAATTACAGACATACACCTTCACGGCTTCGGAGTCGCGAGCAAGCAGGGAGTCTACGCACTGACCAAACAAGATTCCAAAACCATCCAGATGTTAGTGGCAGCGAATGCACGCCTAGCCAAAAGAGGTCTCACCATACCACGTTTGGAGTTGGTCGCAGGCCATATGACAGCCAATCTCATGTTATAAAAGTGATCGTTAAAGAGAGAGTTAGACAGCAGCATTGTTGGCTGGACAGCAGCGTTGCCCTCTATTGGATATAGAGTGTGCTGGAGAGTAACGCCAGTTTGTAGACAATCATGTGGAAAAGATATAAGATCATTCAGATATCAAGTGGCACCACGTTCCTAAAGAAAAGAATCCAGCTGACCTAGCCCCTAGGCAGCAGAGGAGATCAGCTCGACGACGAAACAAAGTGGACAGCAGAGATACTTGTTCAAACATCTCTCGAGTCGCAAGCAAAAGCCAAAGTACCGCGAGAAGTGTTAGCAGTTGCACACGTCGAGCCTGAGAAAGATTGTCACACGCTTTCTTTAGAGCAATACAGCTTACAGAAGACCTTAACAGAGTTCACAATTGCGCAAAGAGGTTCATTCATAATATTAGGAGCTCACCCGTGGAAAGAGAACAAAGTCCACTCCGGTATGATAAGAACTTCAAAGAAAATGTGTGGTGGGTGATGATATTTCAAAGGTCGATGACAGCTGCAGAGCGAGGAAAAAACGCGGAACTTGACCTCTGCAATGCAAACGGTTTGTTGGAATGCCTTGGTCGCATCGTTGGACTCTATTTTTTGTTTCTTTCTGATATATTGAACTGCTTTCAAGGAAGGCGAGAACATTGCTACCTTGCACGGTGCAACATGAGGAGGACCCGCCTCCTGGTGCATTCCCAGTGACCAGAACGACGGGGAGTACGCCTTACGCCGTTGTAGGGGTAGATTACGCGGTTCCTATTCGCTATGGGTCCAGCTAACAAGAGGCGTCCACTTGAAGCTTGTGAAAAGTCTCGAAACGGAAGAGTTTTTAAGGTACTTCAAGCGATTTGTAATTTTGTAGCTCGTCGTGGCAGACCAATGCTGGTGTATTCTGACAATGGTACAACATTTAAAGCCGCAGTAACATGGCTTAGGAAGGTCCGTGAAGACAAGAAAATCCATGCCACCCTATGCACCCGAGAGATAAGCTGGCACTTTAAGCTCGCTAAAGGCGGATTTCCACTTACAGCGAAATCGTTCGCTAGCGAAATATTTGCATATTTTCTTTTGAATTTTAACAACATAAATAAATTAGTGCAACTTGACTGTTCTCAATTCAAAAGAAAATATATGCAAATATTTTGCTGGCGAACAATTTCGCTGTAAGTGGAAATCCGCCTTAAGACACCTTGGTGGGGCGACAGTTTGAATGCCTCATCGGGGTCTTCAAAGCCGCCTTTTGCAAGACTGTGGAGGTGGGAACCTGACCTTCTTAAAATTACAAGACGTCGTGCTGGACGTTGAGAACTGTACGAATAACAGACCCTTATCATATCTGGAAGACGATCCACAGTTGCCTGTATTGACGCTAAACACGTTCCTACTTCTGAGGCCCCAAGTATTTCGCATATTTTTCGCATAAAATTTAGTCACCGCGTTTTTTGGTCGAAACAAATTTGTTTTGGTCATCCGCCATCTTTATTACTGGTATGACGTAGCCCCCTCTGATTGGTCAAAAGAAACTGACTTGCGCTTGCACTTATGTTAATTTGTTTGCATGCCCTTGTTTGCACCTAATCATAAGCACGAGGACAAGAATTTTAAAATTATTTGTTTTTGTTGCCTTTATCCTAATGCTTATGTCGCTAGTGAAAATCACGCTTTAATACCATGATGATTAAAATTAATTATGAATAATGCATATTAAAATACAAGAATGCATGATTCTGTTGTGGCCTTTCTTTTGTACAAAATATTAACGTATAGCTATGTCATTAATCGAAAATCAACATTAAAATTCATTTGAGAATACTAAATTGAGAATCCAGTTGAGAATATTAAAATAATAAATAGTTCAGTTAAAACCGAGGGCATTGCTACTAGATTATTTCGCTTATAAATATGTATTCTGTATATCTATGACCTTGAAAAAGAAAGGTTGGTCCATTGTCTTTACAGTCTGTTATAAACATGAATAAAATGAATTTGGCGCTCTCAATCATCAATGCTGGCTACGCCACTGCCACTTAGTTTAACGTCTCGTCAGTGCAGCTTAATTTGTACACATAGTAGCAAACTTAAGCAGACAACGTTTTCACAACGACGTGACGCCATTTAACCGCGAAAGACTGGCCTGAGGACGACATTTTAGCGCGAAAAACAAATCATTAAGCAAAAACAAACGGGGACGTGAACAAAATGTCATTTAGGAACATTCGTGAAATTATAGTCTGCTCTTATGCTGACGAAATTATCTCAAACGATGAATGTGTGCTACTGTACGATAATTTTCACTTGAAAAATCCAGATTTCACCCACGAAGACACCCCCAAGTTCGATTTCGACGAGCTGTTGGAGGCTGAAAGCAAGGCTAATTTTCGAGTGGAAAAAAAGGTTTACATTCATCAGCTAATGCTCTGTAGATCCCTTTCTCGTTCAAGATGTACCAGCGAAGTGTTGCTGATGGTATGAAAGGCTTGTGCATGCTGATGAATCGATTCGCCTATCCTTGCAGGTACGGCGATATGATAACCCTATTCGGAAGACAAGTTCCCGAAATATGCATTATGCATGATTACAAGTCATGTGTTAAACTACATCTACGAAACTCATCACTACCGAATAACTGAATGGAACAACAGCCTTCTGAAAAGTTAACGCAACATCCATTCATCAAAAAGGTGCCCGTTACAAAATTGTTTCGGGTTCATTGATGGAAGTGTCCGCCCGATCTGCAGGCCTAGACAAAACTAGATTTATAATGGGCACAAGAAATTACATTCTCCCAAATTTCAGCCTGCTGTTTTTCCAAATGGAATGATTGCAAACCTTTATGAACCTGTAGGTTAATATGAAAACCCTTTTGGGGCTATATGGATTCGAAATATACTTAAGGATACGCACGGAAAGGAAATGTTAAAGAGTGGGGTATAATAAACGTAATGCTATTTTTGAGTTAATTTCAGCTATTTTTTAAGGAGGGTAATTTAAAAATGAATGGGACTGTATTTTAATGTTGCTATATAGGAGAGGAATTTACACTAACTTACAGGGAAAAGACAGCATGTCTATGTTGGCTGACTCAGGACTGCTGCAGACCTTAGAAACAGACCGCAGAAGGTGAGATCCAATGTATATTTGTATGCGGATCCAGCATATCTCTTAAGGGTGCACCTACTGGTACCATTTCGACAAGGAAATCTGACTAACCAAATGCAAATGTTCAACTGGCAACATGAGCGCCACAAGAGTATATGTCAAATGGTTGTTTGGTAACATAATAAATTATTTCAAATTCCTAGATAAACAGCTGAGTACTTTAACTTGGAACCACTTAGCCTGGAAGAATACTTTGCATTTGAACAGTAAACATTAATTTAAAAGTGTTAATATTTTTGTATTTTCCAATTTTCTTAACATTGTCTTTGTCCATATTGTCCAGAAAATAAAATAAAAGAGCTTTTATATTCTAAATTTAACCGGCATTCAAAAAAAGCTACAAATAATAACACAACTTACGAAGTGTACATGCATGCCTTCATGTGTCCTATTTGTTAGCAATTATTTGAGAGCCATCAAGGCCTGACTCTGCATTTGTTGTTGCTATAACATTTGTTGCATGGTCTGTGCATGTTGTTGTGCTGAAGTTGCTGTTACCTCTTCTGTTCTTGATGTTGTTGCTGCATAAAAATCAC
Organism: Dendronephthya gigantea; assembly: GCF_004324835.1. Lineage (NCBI taxonomy): Eukaryota > Metazoa > Cnidaria > Anthozoa > Malacalcyonacea > Nephtheidae > Dendronephthya > Dendronephthya gigantea. The sequence continues at coordinate 82,642 of NW_021163154.1, read as the reverse complement.
CATGTCCTGTTGCATTTGGCTTTGGTTTTGCAATAACAAAGCACTATTTGCATGACTGCTCTTTTTTTCTATGCTCAAACTCCCTTTCTTTCAGAGACTGCAGGTCAGCTTTAGCTTTTTCTTTTAAAAATTCCATAGCCTCTAGTGGCGTAGTCAGCCTGATCATTTTGTCCCGCTATGTAAATTTCAAGTTATTATAATTATTCATATGTTTAGAAATTTATTGTTTTCACAATCAATAAACACCAAAATATTAGCATAGCGGGACAAATCGTCAGGCTGGATACGCTACTGATAGCCGTACTAGTACTCTTTCTTCTCTTTGTTGTATTCTCCCTTTCATTTTTCCTCTTTCTTTTAGTAGTCTCTCCTACAGTTTCCATGGTTTGAAGTATTATTTAAATAGCTATGGCTCTGTCATTTTCTGCTTTCTTTTCCTTGGATGTAACAGGGGGATTAAGCATCCATTCTTCTTCTTCATCACAAATTTTCTCTAGTAACGAATCAATTTCATCTTCATCTGGGCTGATTCCACTTGATGACCTTCTTCTCTGACTTTTGCTAAGTATAAGATAAAATAAGCCGATCCCGTATTCCCGCTATCTTAGGCAAAGTATACAGACTCAAAAAAGCAAATTTATGTCACATTTTTTGTGATAATCTATTACTACTAAAAAACTGTATAAAAAGTGGAAAAAGAAAACTCTGATTTTTTAATTGTTTCGCTAAATAAACCAAAATTGTGAATTACCGTGTGTTATTCAAATGAAAGTTTTTCGAATGACTATGCGCAATGCTACCTTAAAATTTGGTTAAGCTTGAACTTACTTTGCTGTTGTACAACTGGACTTTGAAGCAGCACTTGCCATCTGGTACTATAAAACCAATAAAACAGTCATGTTGATTTTAATGCGTTTCTAAACGATCAGAGAGATAAAAATTATTTAAAAATTATATATACGCATAAGTAAGTTAAATTAAGCGATTATATTTACTCACGTTTCAGCTACAACGTGAAAATAAATTTTTCAGGTCTTGGACAAGACCACGCGTACGACGGCAGGAAGACGTGCATAATTATGCTCGTCTCAGTCGAAACGAAGAAGTGGCGTCGCCGTCGTCCTTATGAAAACGTTGCTTGCTTAAGTTCGTTAATTTTGAGATATTTTACGCACGTATATACCTTTGCTTTCACTAAAGGCTGCTTTCCTCTTATGCGTTTTCTTTACGGGAGAATAATTTACATGCTTCCAAATTTTTCTTACTTAAAATTTGCGGGAAAATAAGCAGTGGCGTAGCAAGCAACGATAATTGGGGGGGCGAATATTCATATATTCATGTTAACAGACTGTAAAGACAATTGATTTGAAAATAAATTAATCCTGCGTACCACGAATATATGAATATGTGCCCCCCCAATTATCGTGCTGGCTACACCACTGAAAATAAGTTATTTTCATTCATTAATCTCTCTTTTTCAAATATGACATTTATAAGGATTTAGACTTTCGATTTGGAATCAATGCTAAAATCAAACGAATTGGTTTGGTAACAATTGCACGACTTAATTCTTTTTATTAATTATTAATTATATGTCTTCTGTATTCAACAAGGGACTAAAATGTATGGAACTTCAATATCATTTTTCTCATGACTTTTCTCATAATTTCAAAAATTTGAAATTATTGAAAATTATATTAATTTAACTTCGCAATTCTCTTTGCTTTCTGCATGTTGATTGGCCATAATTGTGAATGCAGCATTTGCCCTTCATTTAGGGAAAAACAATACTGAATTACGCTTATTGCATACTTAATAGTGCGCTTCAATAATTTCAATAACAGCAATATAAAATGTCAATTGGGCGTCATGGAAGTTTAATAAAACAACAATTTAATTGATGTCATCTTTTAACGTTTAAATGTGAGAGTCAAATAACAATACCATGCAGGGAAGAATCATTAGTGCGATATGAAAAGCAATAAGGAAAACCCATAGATCATTTAAATAATAATATATTTTCAATTTAACTCTTGTTCGTGCCATTGTAAATTTAAGAAGAATTTTGAAAGTTCAACACAAATGGGAATGCATGTTAGCATAAAAAGACGTTCACTGGATGGATTTTTATCACAGCATACCATATTATTGCTGTGGGAAGAAGACGTAAAATTACACTGCAGATAATGTTCCGTTCTTCGTTACCATGCATCGAAAAGTGCATTGGTTTCGACTTATGCAGTCCTATCTACCACGATGCCTGGCGAGAGAAAATATTTGAGGATGATTACATGAACTGTTTGTCTGAGTCTTGCAAAAACTTTGTCATAGAATGGTATAACCATAATAAAAATGTAAACTTCAGTTAATAGAAAATACATTGTTATTTAAAATTTAATGATCAATGGTTTTTCCTTTATGTTACGCAAAAAGTTACGCAGAAAATTCCTTATCTTATCGCACTAATGATTCTTCCCTACATGCAATTGTTACTTGACTCTCACATTTGAACATTAAAACGTTCGGTGTAAATTAAATCGTTGTTTTATTGAACTCCCATGACGCCCAATTGACATTTTGTTGCTGTTATTGAAGTTAGAAGCGCACTATTAAGTATGCAATAAGCGTAATTCAGTATTGTTTTTCCCTTAATGGAGGGCAAATGCTATATTAAAGTGATTTTTAATTTCCATGGGCGAGAGTGCTGCTAGCGTGTAATGCTGAAATCGCATTGAATTGGTTAACATTTGAATATTTATAAATCTTAGAAACAATTATTGTAGCTTGCGGGTTATATACAGTATAATATTAAAACAACTTTGTTTGTTTGGGTATATATAAATTAAATAATAATAATATAACTATCAATATAAAACTTTAATAATGATGGATGTCCATAACATTAAAATGACGCAGGTGTTCTTGAATATTTCTTTTCATCTTTCCTTATGTACAGACGTACGTTACTTCTCAACTCGTGTGTTGAGTTTCACTGCGTGGACTGACGTTCAACCGCTCATTTCTAGTTTAAAGTCACTGAACTGAACGAGTGCCAATGTATATTATTTTGGTTCATTTCTTGTTGCTGAAAGGTATAGATTGCTACACCGGTACCACCACCAAATCTTCCAAATCATCTTTGGAATATGAAAAATATTTCAAAACAGTGAGGAAAAACGGTGAGTAGCAATGTTGTCATCGATAATTTATTAGTTCGACACAATCCATTTGTTTACCTTGTTTAATAGGACGAGTAAATAAGAAATAGTTTTATAATCTCGCAGTAAAATATAAAACAATATAGAAACTGCGGAAAAAATAAACAGTTGAAAACAATAGTTACAGTATGATCAGGAGAAAAAAGATGATGAAATAATATAATATATTATGTGTATACGACTCTATATATAGTGAAGTAATAGCTGTGATATGGTTTAGTTATATAAGAAAACATTCTCGGTGTTTCAATACAGTCGTAGAAACACGCGTAAGAGTTTAGGAGAACGAGAAATAATCTGTGGGCTCGCTGTAAAATTTAAAACAATAATTTATATACATGCACTCCCAAAAAAATGAACGTCATCAGTTGAAAAAAAAATCCATGTTTCTTGTAAACAATATAGTTAAATATGTTCAGGAGAAAAACGATGATGAAATGAAGTAATAGTAAATAATTTATATGTTATTTACCAGATTGGAGATCTGTATAGGGAAATATTTCCCACGGTCTTAAAAACAGTCCGAGGCTTCGGTCGAGGGACGTCTTTGAGACCCAGGGAAATATTTCCCTATATGGACTGACTAAACTCCGTCTGGTAAATAATAGATTTTTTTTTTCTTGCGGTCCGAATTCATATTTCAGCGTTGGCTCTGTGCTTTTAAAGTGCCTATATCACTTGTGGGATCTTTACGGATTTGAATAGAGCTTGAAAAATTATATAATTAGTTTATAAGTTCTACAACCCTTTTTGATATATTTCAGAAATATTTACATCTAAACATGTCAATTTGCGGAAATTTCTGTCGTGCTCGGAGGCCTGGGACTCATGGGAACCCAGTTCTTGTCAAAAATAATATAATCAATATAATTTTACTTCGATCTTCCAATAACGTAAAATATTTTGAGAAAAACTCGCCAAGTTATTACAGCCATACACAACGCACCATTCACGCATTTTTTTCTTGAAAAGCGCAAACTATATCGCCAGTGAATTTCTTCATGTCACATTATAAAAGACGGCGTGTTTGCAAATCATCCCTGAGTCCCGGTCCCCCAAACCGACGTATTTTCGAAACTATTTAATTATATCAAAAAAGTTTCTGGAACTTATAAACAAATTTTTCAAACCCTACTCAAATCCGTAAAGATCCCACAAGTGATATAGGCACATTAAATCTCGCGTGGTCCGTACGGCTTCATACGGACCATTCGCGTAGCCAATCAGATTACAGGAAACGCTGAAATATGAATTCGGACCGCAAGGAAAAAAATAATGGAGCATATTTTGCATATATAAAGTAGACACATCCCGAAATAATGTACCGATTTTGCTTTCACAGCATAGAAGGCTCATAATAACATTTCTACTGAGAATAATACTCATCATGAAATACTCCAGGATTATATGGCAAGACGTTTAGAATTATTTTCTCCTTTACAGGCAACTCGTTAGCAACTGACGATATAATATCAAGTCATGTTGTTCATTCTGAAATTGAATGCTCCTTAAAATGCCTGGAAGAACAAATGTGTGTGGCTTACAACTACAAACCTAAGTTAGGACATGATGAAATAAATTGTCAAATCAGTAATAGTACTTCACAAAAAGATGTTGAAGTTTTTGCAAAGGGAGAGTGGACACTTTACGAAGACACGGAAACATTTTGTGTGAGTAAACGATTTACTGGGGTTGATGAAAAACGTATATACTTTTGCTTCTCGCATGCAACTGTCCAAAGATTTTAACTGTAAGTGAAACATTGAAATTGCTATGGGCAACCATAACTAAAAAAGAAAAGTTGGCACTGTCGAGGCTGCAGCTGTGATATGGAATGTTTGCTCGCTTTTGTTTGATAAGAGTTCCCCATCACTTTTGTTCAATTAAACTTTCTCGTACAGAAACATCCATGCGCACAAAGATAATTTCCCCTTATACATCATTGGCGCTTATGTTTCTTTCAGGTCCATAACTAGAATAGAATAGAATATATCAATAGATCAGCTATAAGGTTATGGTTATATATGCCGATACAATGCAGTATAAATATAGCAATTTGTAATCCTGCATGCATGAGTAAAGAATTAAAACATTGCAAAATCATTCGCCTGTTCCTAAAAATTGTTCTAATATCTTTCGTCATTTTTAAAATTAAATTTTTTGGCGTTAACTCCAGTCTTCAATATAAAGCTTCTGAACATAAATAATACAGTTCATACTCATTTAGATGCCTGGCAAACCTCAATTTTGTTCGATCGCAAAATTCGAAAGCACATCGTACATTAAATCGTGCTTATATAGTTATATTAAATTTTCAATCCTGTGCAAACTGCGACGTGTCAACGCGCTCATACACGACCACATCTTGTTAAATGGCGAAATAGCAGAGACATTACTAAAATAGGACCAAAATCTACTTGTATTCAATATATTGTTACCCCAATTCAATCTAAACTTGGAGGAATTGCCGCATCATGCGAGCGAAATCGAATCGCGCATCGGCCGGAAATTAGCCAAAGCTGTGTACCACAACTCTTGGGAGACAACACTAGGACGTAGATAAATGCGGTCACATACGCATTTCAAATACTAGTATATTTCACGCCATAACACACTTGCGACGACGAGAAAGAAACAAAAAGAAAAAAAACAAAACAAAACCGACACGAATTTTCACCTCCGTCGCTGACGCTGGAGTCATTGGTCTCGCTGGAGCATTGATGTCAAACTTGTCATATAATTGAAGGCAACACGATCCTCGAAATTCTCGATTTCGTTTTATTAATTAATGTCTCTTTTTTGTCCCTTATTGCCATAATTTAATGTAACCACATAAACCCCGTAAACCCAAGGAATGCTAGATTAATGAGCTTTTCGGCGGTATTAATTAAATTATGATGAACACTTGTTTCAGGGTTGCAAGGAGTATCCATCTCTCGGGGGAACGTTTAAAAATCTCTTGAAAGAACAAAAAGGAAATGGTAAGAGTATATGTTGCAGAATTTAGGTTAACGCATGGTTGAGTATACCAACCGTAAGAAACAGTCATTTACATAGTATGCGCAAATATAAAGTTTTATGGTCGTAAATTGTGTATGTATTACTATTATGTTTACTATTCTTCAAATGTATAATAAAACAATTATTGGATGAGGTTTTTGTGATATGCACAGTTATCAAGGTCTCGGTAAGCGTTGTCAGCCTCACTTTCGGCTCGGCTGACAACGCTTACCTCGACCTTGATAACTCTGCATATCACAAAAACCTCATCCAAAGATTGATTATTATTAAAGGTTGTTACGTAAATGTTAATAGTGCAGTATCATACAGCATAGAAATAGACGTTTTGAGGTTGCACGTAATAGCAACCGCGAAATCAATGTCCCATACAATAACGTAAGCAGACGCAAGTGTGGGTTGTAGTGGAGCGAAAACCACAAAAAAACATTCTGTAGTTTTGTAAGAGTCGGGTCAGGGAAATGCATAATTGTTTGGTGAAGCATCTTGTTTTGTTATTACAACTATAGGTTAAAATCATTGTTGCAAGTTAGTGTGTTAGAGCGTAATTTGTTGTAAAGTTATATACAGTTCCAGAGTGTGTGAGATTTGGACCAGCGTTGCGGAAAATCAGACTTGTTTGGAGATTTTCAACAATACAAAGTAGGGCACTCAAAATTCAAAATTTGTAATTTTTCAAATTAACATAACTAAGATGTAAAAAACAAATTGGTCGGTTTCTGTAAAGTATTTTTCCCGGTTTTCTTTTCCAATTACGAAGCGACTCGACAGAATTCATTGGAATTCATCGCGTCATTTGGACGCAAAAAATAGATATGATTCAATTAAATTCGTTCGAACTGCCTTAAGGGGTCATTTATTAAGTGAACACAGTTCCCTGAATTAGATAAAAGGTCCTCGTGATAATTTATCGCATTCTTGCATGGAACACTGCTGCAAACATAAAACATTCAGAAACGTGACCATGATTTTACATGCACTAACTATAAAGACATGCAAATTGAGATTTAATTCAATAAAATTATATAAGTGAGAACTTAAAACAACTAGACCATTAGTAATCTGTGTAAGAATAAAACAGTACATATATATATATATATATATATATATATATATATATATATATATATATATATATATATATATATTTTAGATATTTCCATTCAAAATGCTGGTCAAAAGATGAAATGTTTATCGGTCGGAAGCGATGACATCGTTGTAGGAAAGCCCTGTGACCCAAATGACCCAAAGCAAATATGGTACTGGATAAAAGATGGAAATCAACTGATGAACAAACACTCGTGTAAATGCCTGGATGTTGAAGGCGAGATTAAATCATATAGCCTGGTGCGTGTTTCCTGTTGTGATAAGTTTGTGTTTGGGCAGCACTGCATGGTCATGTTCTGAAAAATTCGTTATGGTCGGTGGAACCACATTGAGCTTACATGTGGATTATAATCTGCCTCATAATCCCACTTCTGTGCGTTATAACACCGGCAAATGGGCTGAGTGGAAAATATTTGGTATAACAGAGAACATATGTGCTGCAAAGCCGTGAGGTAATGCCATCTCGTTCTCAGGGTCTTCTGGTAATCCCTGAAGTTTTTATTACTCCTGAAAAGTACTTGATATAAAAAATATAAGAGAATCGAAATTTCACTCAAAGTCAATGAGATATCATATCCATAGAAATATAGCGTCATTAATAAGGTACTTTAAATTTGATTTATTCTGGGTCTGCGGCTGGTGGCTTAAGGCCGGCGCACACTAGAGCTATATGTGCTTAGCAAAAAGTCATTCGTGGCCATCGGCGTAAGCCAGTTGCTCTCGTGTGCGGGCGACTTTTCCGGCGACTTTTGGCACGAATGACGAAAGTCACTGGAAAAATCGCCCGCACACGAGAGCAACTGGCTTACGCCAATGGCCACGAATGACTTTTTGCTAAGCACATAGCTCTAGTGTGCGCCGGCCTTTAGGGGCTTATTAACGTATTCAGGGCCCTAACCAATTAAACTAGTGTGCGATTTGATCTTATATCTGGACAGTCAACCCAAAGAAGAAGTAATTAGAATTTGTTTATTTGTTAATTTTAAATAGTCAATAAAAAAGGTGTCGTCTGTAATTTGTAATCTAACTTTAACTTTTGGTATATTTTTATGTGCGATGTGAGTTTGGGAGAGGATGATTTAACCAGAGGGGTTAATTACATGCATTTATTTTTTAACTGTGTAAATGAAGCAGCCTGATTAGCTGAGAAGATGCAAAATTCCGACCTGCTGTGAAACGCATCCGGCCTATTGTGAAATGCATCCGGCCCGTTGTGGAAAATGTAAACAAAACGACAAAACCAAAACAACGTATACCGTTAAAATGTCTGAAAACCTTCCTGGAAAAGGCTAAAAAACATACCCGAAAAACGTCTTAGTTTGGATTTTTTACGCCTTTTTTCGCCTGTCAATGCGTTGTTTTTTTATCGCTTTGCCGTGAATTAGTTGGACCGCCAACAAATAACACTGAACATTTGAACGACTATTTTGCTAATAACGGCCCGACCCTTGCTGCTGAATGTGAATGTTCATCGCGATACTGAAGAACTCCACCGCAATTCAAATGAAGCAAATTCACAATTTCATTTCCACATAATCACTGAGTTCAACATTCTGAAAAACCTAGAAAATTTAAAACATCCCAGGCAACCCGGGTTGACGGGATCCCTGCATGAATATTGAAATTAACTAGCAATATTATTTCCCCATACCTGACTTACATCTTTATTCTTTCAATTTTTTCTGGTATATTTGTTGACGATTAGAAAAATAGCTAGGGTAACAGCTATATATAAATCATAAGATAGAACGAAATGTGAGAACTACCGCCGAATACCTATTCTTCTCGAAATAAGTAAACTATTTGAGAAAGAAGAATTTGGTCAATCTTATCAATACCTGATAGATCAGTCTTTGCTCTCACTTTTTCAATGTTGATTCCGACCCAAACATTCGACATTGTCCTTATTAATACAAATGAGTGATAAGTGGATTGAAAATATTGACAGCGGAGAAATAACCGGATTAATTTCAGTTGATAATAAGAAAGCCTTTGACTCTATTGATTATAAAATCTTACTAAAAAGTTGCACGAGCAATTTGGCGTTCAAAATTTGGAGCTGCAGTGGTTCCAATCTTACTTGGCTAAACGCAGTCAAGTCTGCGTGGTTGATGGCTATACATCTTCAGTCAAAGAAATTATATGCGGAGTCCCACAGGGATCTATTTTGGGACCCCTCATGTTCTTATTATAGAAATGATTTGCCAGAACTCCTGGCATGTATGCCGATGATACGCAAATATATACGTCTTCTCCAAGTTTCTCTGAACTAATAACAAAACTTACTGATCAGGATCTTGAGAATACAGTCAAATAGCTCCCCAAACAAATTACAGGTTCATACAAAAGACAAAAGCAATGTTTATAGGATCTTTTTATAATTTGAAACACAAAGTTGGGAATGATCAAGTAATGATTAATGATAAACTTGTTACTCGCTACTCCTCTTTTCGTTGTTTGGGAGTAGAACTAGACGGAAAGATGAGCTGGAATGAGTATATAGATGCAACATTTAGAAAACTTGCCTCCGGCATTGGAATTATTAATAGAATAAAACAATTTGTACCGTACGAAACTTTACAAAATTTGTATAATTCTCTCGTGCTCCCATATTTTGATTATTGCTCTCCTTTATGGGATAATTGTGGAAGCTTACTCATTGAAAAATTGCAAAAACTACAAAACAGGGCGGCAAGAATTATGACAAGGGCCAACTACGATGTTAGATGAACAGATTTGCTCCATACTATGTCGTGGAAGAATCTGAATGATACTCACATAAAAAGAACAGGACGCCTGTCCTGCGTGCCGCGCACGTGCCAGTCTTCAATATATAGCTTCTGAACATAAACAATACACACGTAAAAACGCACAAGTTGTAACAAATCTGCAAACGAGTTGCTGCAAGTCTGCAAACAAGTTGTCAACAAGTTGTGTTCGCGCTTATTGCTACAATTTGTTGTAACAAGTTTGGTACAAGCTGGTAACAACATGTAGCAAGTCCGTTGACTTTACAGGCTTGTTACAAGATTGTTCTGACAAGTCTAATACAGATTTGATATAACAATGTTGCTACAAACTTAGCAAGTCAAGATTGTAGCAATATTGTTGTATCATGTTTGTACCAGACCACAGACCAGACTTGTTTGAACAGGTTTCTAACAAGTCTTTTGATTCAACAAGTTTGTTACAACTTGTTAACAGGTCTTCCGATACTTGTCGACAGCTTGGGACAAGCAGTGCGAACACAACTTGTTGACAACTTGTTTGCAGACTTGTTACAAAATGTGATATTTTTACGCGTGTACTGTTCATACTCATTTAGATGCCTTACGGAACCTAAATGTTGTTTGATCGCGACATTCAGAAGCACATCGTACTTTAAAAAGTATAGAAGTTCAATTGTTTAAATGTAAATAAACCGCATGATACACTCGCTATGTCTTACACTTTGGAACTCGTGCTTATATTAAATCTTCAATCCTGTGCATATTAACTGCGACTTAATTGTCAACGTGCCTGTAAACGACCACATTTTGGTAAACGGCGAAATAGCAGCGATATTATTAAAATAGGACGAGAATCTCTATGTATTAAATATATTAATTCTTACTCCAATTAAATCTAAACCTAATCAAACAGCTTCAAAAGAACGGTTTATTTTTCCTACAATGTTCTTGAGGTCTTGGGTAGTACTTCGAAGGGGAAATAGGGTATAGTTTTTTGAGGTCTAGAATTTCCGTGAAAGCCATACATATACATACATACATACGTTCGTACATACTTTAGTACCATATATATATAAATTTACTTTCGTTTACGATATAATATATTGTTATTGATTGTAGTTTACGATTTTACAATAAAAACCTTACTAACACTAATGTCTTCGTGCGTAAAAAGCCCCCATGTTCTCGTGCATAAACCCAGCAGCTAGCTTCGGTGCGTGTAATTAGGTGTAGGCTAACACTGGAACGTTTCACGATAAATACAGGCAAGTTGTTTTTCAACTTTTTCAATTTCTTTTTCAGCCTTTCATGATGAGTCAATATTTTCACTCGCGAAGCCCGAACGTCAAAATCTGCCTCTATTGGGGTCAAGTGAATCCCCTACGGTCGAATTCTCACAATTGAAAATCAGGCGAAAAATTTCGTTCGATCGAATAATTAGCCTAATGGAAAACTACAATTAGTCTATTCCAGGAGTCTAGTGTTTATTAATATATGGGTCTTACCACGAGTCATGATCTATTAGTTATCTCAGTTTCAAAAAGAGCAACCCCCCCTTTTGTGAATTCATTTCTACAGCACTGGAAAAATATTTCAGTTTTGGCAACTCAAACGTTGCTAATCGTACATAATATTGAAGATACGATTTCAAAGCGCTGGTCGGTCATGCGGCTTAAATCCACTTTCAGATTCGACCCCATCTTTTAAAACAAGTTTATTACCCCTATAATCCTTGAGACCAACTAATTTTTCTCCAACATCGCCCAGATCAAATTTCGGTAACATTGGAAAATCAGGATCATCAGGAAACAAGCCAAGGTGATGTGGCCAATGCGTTGTCATTTGCTGATTTCTGAACGCTTTAACTCGAGCCTGCAGAGTATTCTGGTCAGACCAAGCACGTGGTGTCATACAAATATACAATGTATACCGCCATCTTGGGTTCTGGCGGGGAACGTTGGCAGGAACATTGCAATGAAGTAGTCTGCTATCAAATACAACGAAGCTGCCTTTTGGTGCGGGGATTCGAGTCGGAACTAAACCTTTGTTGTGTTCCACCCATTCTAGGTCGTCCTTCGATATAATATTAAAATCCATTTCAGAATTGTATTCATTGTTACGCTGGAACAGTTCTTGATGTAAACTGTGGCTTCCTGGATAACAAGCAAATCCAGCGTCTTGAGTGGAAGCCTACAGAATTATGGACAAAGAAACGTTTAAGTAATTAAGTTTGTAAGTACACCACGTAAGTATATATTACTGCAAATTAAAGCTTTCGGTCCGTTAACCCGAGCCTTCATCTGTGCAATTACCATTCACACGTCACTTAAATATCACGTTAGTCGTGATTTGTTAGCTCGCGCCATTAATTACTTACTTACTTATCGATTGTCACTATGTAAACGTACAAGAATATTATTAAAGAAACGTTTATGCACAGATTAAAAAGACGTAATGGAGCGATGCTGTTGGCTCCTCGACTAACACAAATAATACTCTGACCATACTTAACGGAGATTAGTCAAAAAATCATGACAATTTCAAAGTAAAAAGACAAATTCCGAAAAGACAAAACATCTCGAGAGTCAATAATTATATGATTCAAACAAGGCAATTTCAATTTTATTCCAAATTCATGATCTCCAGAGAGAATAAAAAAAGGAGTATCACTACCTCAAAATCGCAGTACCTCAAAATAATTCGCGTCGAGTGTATTCCAAAGCGAGTTTATGAACAGCTCGTAACAAAGAAAACCGTCTGGAATTTTACTAATCTCCGCCATGACTGTAGATTACTAGCGAACACACTGCCACTTTTGGGCTCATGCAACGTTAACGTTTCCAGCGGGGTCTGGGGCTTAGCTTGTATTTAAATGGTAGCAATATGGTTATTATATATGTTTTAATATTGATATAGTTCTCATAATTTACTCGCTCCAGTTGAACTCATTAAGCTTTGAGACATTTAAATCGCCATTAAAATCACTTAGCCTTATAGGAAAGCAAACTTATCGTCTATTTTGACTGTAGAGTACCAGCAATTACAGTGCAACTCTTGACACTCTTGGGTTTCATGCAACGTTTATACATTCCAATGGGGTTTGGGGCTTAGCTCGTAATTAAATGGTGGCAATATGGTAATTATATCTCATGATTCTCATGATTCACTAACTCCTATACAGCATATAGGCTTTAATCACTTAGGAAAGCAAACTACAAATATTTTCAAGTGAGTTGAATGAGAGCAATTTTCATATGAGTTGAATGAGAGCAATGAGTTGAGCCTGATCATTTTTACGACAGACTATGGTTAAGAAAATATCAGCAGCATGCTAAGGGTTTTTACGCACCTCTTCCAAGTTAAGAACACCTTGAACGCAATGAAAGCCTTTCTTCTTCGGACTTTGATCAGTGTGGAACCAGCTTTGTGTGTACTCTAAATCTTCAACCATCTCAGCCGGTCGCAAGATGCACATTGCGTCAAAACTAGTCAACAGTTCTCCTGTTCCCCAGATCTCCTTGAATACCCCGATCACATTTGGGTTTGTCCGGGCCTTCCATATGAACGGCGCATGTCCGATACGATATCTTTGAATGATACCGTTGAAATTACTTGGCCACCGCTCATTTGTCCACGTTTTTGGGTCTCCGCGGTTGATACCAGTTCCCAGCTTGAAAAGCCACTCCCAGGCTTGCTCAATGATGTGATCACATTCCTGAGAGGAAAGAACATTTGGTACAACAGCGTAACCATGGGTATTAAGTTGATGAATCCAAGATGGGGAATTTGCCGTGACGTTCAATTCATTTCTCGGTTTCGTTTTCCTATGAACAAAAAAGTTTTTATTGGTCGATATGTGCAGGGCCGAAACATGAACGATAAATGGGCGGTGTTTATCCATGTATTCAGTCCTTCCCGACGGATTTCTTTCGTAGGTGCAATCGCTTACAAAAGAAACCCGTCGCCTCCTCCCAATTATCGTTATAGTTTAGGTCCCATCGATTTGGTCTCCGAAAACTTGCTAAAAAATTTTTCTTCCCTTTGTCAACAAACGTATGATTATGTGATTATGAAACGTATGACTGAAATTCCATCACCGTAACAAACTCAAAACGCCATATTACTGATAATAGGGTTAAGCCAAAAACCGGCAATAACTAACGTAAATTGTTAAATTCATTAAACATTATTTTAGAAACAGCTTATACTCTAATATATTCGACCTGATTGATCAGCTTGGTGGGGTGAGAACATCACTAATCATATAGTTCATAAATCAATTTTATTATTCTAATATTCAATGAAAAAAAAATTGGAATTGGCACGCTTCGCTGTACGTCAATCAGTTGCATTGATAACGCATGGCAGCCAATGTTTTAAATTCCGTATACATATTATTAAATTCAAACGAATGGAATATACATGTATTTTACTGGAATTTATTCCTTATGGGGGTCATATTCATGAATTTGTTTATACCCGATATGTCTCAGCGGTTGACAAAAGAAATCCATCGGGGAGAACTGAGTTTGAAAAACGCAACTCCAATTATTTTATCTTGTTACATTCACTATACAGGCGCCTTAGCTTAAAATTTATCAAACTGCCCTGTGAATATACCATCTTACAGCCAGTTAGTGAGAATGGTGCAAAATGGCTACATAAAACTAGGAATATATTGTAAGATAAAAGGAAACCTGAGGCTTTAAAGGAACGTATAACCGCTTATTTCTGTGATTTTTTTCTGTGATCGTGAAGTTATATTGTACTCCTCTTTCACTCAATCAAATTCTTGAGGTGTCAAAACGCACGTTCTGAGCTAATAATGGTCTGATTTCAACACAGGATACTTCTTCGGGGGCAACTCTGCATGTGTATGGAAGACCGTTTGTTTATAGGTCATCGTGGTCGGGCATGTTGCTGTGCATGAACGACGAAGCAGAGACGGGGAGAGCTAGATCTCACTTCCCGGCCCCCCATTTTTTTGTTGAACAAAGCAAAAAAGTATCTGATAAAGAGTGTGAATTTGACATCCAGTTCTAGTTCTGCCCCACCTGCTTTTCCAAAAAGCCCTTCGAAGCAAATGTGAATCTTTCTGATGAGAAAATAGCATGAATAATTCAACTGAACGAAAACCTGCATATATGTGCGGCGCTTTCCTTTCATTACTGTTATCTTGGAGTGTTTTAGGACATCTGCATTCAGATTTAATGTTATTTACATCTGATGAGCAGGAAAAACGCAGTCTCACGGCTATATTTTCAACGAAATTCAAAATACGACCGGTTTGAAAGTGCCCTAAGTGCTGTTGAATGTTCGCTTCACGGGCTCAGCCTCTGGGCTTTATTCAAGCTATATCTAGACCATGAAGGTCCTTATAATAAATCAGGTAGTGGGATACGAAGCTGAACACTTTCACCTCACCCCAATGGCCCAATCAACATCATGCGCACGTCCATGGCCCTATATATAATATAACCATGTAACGGTGGCAATGCGAATTTGCAATTATACCTTTAATAGCCACAGCATGCCAAGCACAAGGACCTACAGAGCAGCCCTGCAGTTGTATTTCCTAACGTTTTCTCCTGAGGATTTGATGAGAATTAATTCGATCAAACGAAGTTAGTCGAAGGAACTTAGCCTTAGCCTTAGGAGTTAGGTCGCAATGTGCAGAGCTGTTTTGCTGCATATCTGAAGCAGTCAATGAAACATTTCGACTATTCGATAAACATGAAATGCATAAGACAATGTTAACACGTAATAAGGTAGCAATAATATTTACCAAGACACGTCATTATTTCCCAGAGAATATTCGCCTCCAGATTTTACTTTGGCAGACGACGAGGTTGAGGCAGCTGTCCTTATCATCATAAAGGCTTTTACTCCTATAGTTGTGCCTCTGTCTCTGACGTTGCTAAACATTTTGTGAGCAAGAGTGGCCGCCATTTAGTTGTCAACTGCTAGATATCTTTGAGTCAAATGATAAGCAGTTTGAAATTGAATCGTTTTAAATAGCAAATCAAATGACAAATCGGATTTTACATAAATTACATCTTGTCACGTTTTGTTCGACTAAGTCATATGATGTGCACAGTGTAAGTAAAAATGTTATATTTATTCTTTTCACAATCCATTATAGTTGCTACAACAGTAAAACTTCTCTCAACTCGACTGTACAACATATATTTACACGTTTGTTTCTGTAAAGAGCATCAAATTTGCATATGACATTGCATAAGGGTCAGTGGAAACCCTGCTCTTGAACGTGTCAAATGCGTGCCCCGCACGTGCAACGTAAATGCCATTTGCATGATCAGAGATCAATTGCCTTGTAGAATATGCTTTAGTATTGGAAAATCCGGAGATTATTTTCACCGGTAATTTGGTGGTAAGCGTGTCTTATGCGTGCTCCGCATGTGCGATACGCGTGGGTATTGCGTGATCAGATTTTAGTTCGTTCGAATTTTCGGACTATTTCGTAATGTAAAAAATTAGGTAAATAATACTTACTGGTTTTCAACTCTATAGTGAAATGTCGTTTATGCATATAATTTATTTATAAACAGAATATAAATGAGTGTGATATATACTTGGTTTTGTAAAACTTCAGTATTACTCGCTTGTTTGAAGTAGTCATTGTCATCATTGGCTTCATTGCTGATTTGTGTGCAATGAATATGTTCTCTCTCACCGTCCGCTCATCGCGAAATTCTCGTTAGCCATTGTGACTTATGAAGTTTACGATTATTTGAAAATACTAATTATTTTGATAGATATTGTATATATTTATTCAGCTCTCTGACTTTTAAAATGTTCACTGCACATGCCTTTTATTAACTACGTAATTTGACCTGCTCCGATAGCACTGAATCAGGTATACCGTGTAAACGAGATCCCTGAAATTATATTGTATGTATACAATGTATTCAAAATATACATTCTTTTCCGATCAAACTGACAAAACTGAGCATCCAAACTAACTTGTTTACAAGAACACACAAGCAATATTAATCCAGTGTACGTGGAAGTATATTTCGCCAACATCGACGTTTTAAGTAATAGATTCAGCACAGCTTGCTAAAATTTGATTCTAGATCTCCCGATTAGTGGAACTAGGAGGGTGTGCAGGAGGATGCAACAACACAACGGCGTCAGCGAGACAGCAAGTCAGCATCTCTTATTCCCACTCGACAAAACATGGAACCAAAACAATCATTTCACTGATTTTGTTATGCCGATGAATGAAGTCTTATTAATGGGAGTGCCAATCATGTGATGTAAAATATCTGCATGTTGCTATGTATGGGCTATATTTCTTGAAATTCGCCCTTGCAAAAATAATTTGAATATCATTCGGTGTAAATTCCATATGCTAATCTATATTCATGCAAGCACTTTCGTCTGCAAATCTACTCCATTACTCCTTAAATTTACTTGCACCGACTGAAACAAAACAGAGGTTTGTAGTTTTTCACGATAACTACAGGCAAAAACACAACTTCCAGTCTTCTATAAGAGTGAGAAGACAGATTGCAAAAAACCTAAAGTATTTAGATTACACGATAAGTTGTATGCAATTATCATTCTGACGAATGCAAAAGAGGGCCTATATGCCGCAATCTTCATTCGTATTAAGTTCAGGGTGAAATTTAAGTCACGTTTGTACGTGTGTGCATAAGTTCACATACCCTAGGGTAAGAATTGTATACGGCAAATTGCATAGTGTAAATGTTCCTAAAGAAAAAGAGGATGAAAACCTGTAGTAGCTATAGGTTGCAACACACTGTAACCCCCCACACACACCTCTTTTGGTGTTAAGCGTCTATCTCCGTTACCGTTACTAAGAAGCTCTCGAGTTTACTTGCCGCTAGGAAAACTATCAAACTAGCACTTACTGTCGCTGGGTAACGCGGTTAGCAAATTACTGGTCTCAATATAAAATATAAACAAGAACAGTGCCAGTAAAAGACGTATACTTATGTCTGGGCATGAAGTGTTCGTACATAGATTTGCGCGTTGAATACGAACGCGAGCAATGGATATTCAGCAGAAATATTGGCTCATATTATAGCCATTATGTATCCCCACAACGAAGTAGATAAAAGTATTTCAACATATTGTAAACTTCTATTGCCATGTAGTTTTTCTCTGCGTAGGATCGGGAAGTTTCGAGCTGTTTGGATCTACGCAAACCTGCTTAACATCTAAAGGTATGCTTTAAACTTCCTAAAATGCGTTCATAAAACCGATTCACGTCGGCAGTGACGTGTGGCAATGTATCCGTGTAGCAATGGGAGGGATGGTACAGAGTTTTAAGCATTATTATTTCTTCATTTTACATCAGCAAATTAATTAGTGTCTTTTTCTGGTAAATCGATCGGCAAATAAGGCATGCATGTATAAGGGTGTTGGGAATGCATTCCTTTATAATTAATTCTGGAAAGATGCAGACATTAGCTGACACTAATTTTAAATGAAATCAGCTCAGTCAAAATTTCAAGGGTATATATCATATTATATTATATGCTTAATGCTTTTGCGGGAAGATCTTTGCGTCTCAATATTTAGTCATTTGCATCGAAAATGCAACATATTCGTGTAAGAGCAGTGCATGGTTTTAATGCAGTATAGTTCAAAAATAAATTAAAACAAACTTACACCTAAATTCACGTGCAGGCATTGCAAAACATAAATCAGTTGCGGATCCATGGTAAGGCTGAATAATTACTACAGCTCTAAATCACATTAGTTTATTTTTTTAAATCAAGCCTCCACCTTAAACATGATCAACCACTGACATCAATCAAAAACGTACGTCCGTTTTGATGGTTGTGTCGTGCGCATGCCTGCGTTTTCTGATTTGAATTTAATTTGCACTGAAATTGCGAACTGTCCAATGAACTGGTATGTGTTACAGAATGTGCAACCTATAGATATACTACAGGTTTTCATCCTCTTTTTCTTTAGGCACATTTATACTGTGCAATTCGCCGTATACAATTCTTACCCTAGGGTATGTGAACTTATGCACACACGTACAAACATGACTTAAATTTCACCCTGAACTTGATACGAATGAAGATTGCGGCATAGGCCATTTTTTGCATTCGTTGGAATGATAATTGCATACCTCTTAGCCGTGTGGATAACCATTTTGGTAAAAACTTGCTATGTCTTGCAATTACATGAATATTGTTGGCGTGCAATGCAGTTATAGTAGAAGTTGATTCAATATTAAAAAGGGTTTTTCAATGTATCATTCAGACAAATCAGTTCTAAAGCCCGCCGCACACGAGAGCTATCGACCTCGTTAGTCCCAGTTAGCTCGGCCCGAAAACTATCGGCACACGTGAGAAACTTGTCTCTCGAGGCGAATTCCTCACGAAAAACTATCCGCACTCGAGAGTATATAACTTGCTCAGCTAACAACCACGCGTGGTCTTTGTGCTCAGCTAATAGGACGATTTAGCATGAGGACGTGAACGTCAAAGACGACGTTGAAATGGCGAATAAATGGCGTGATGCGCCAAAATCATGGACATGCCACGCCATTTACTCGCCATTTTCACGTCGTCTTTGACGTTCACGTCTTCATGCTAAATCTCCCTAATAGCTCACATGTCCGGCGGGCTTAACAATGCAGGCAAATGCGTTTAGTCGATGATCGGAAAACGTTCAGAGGGTGATTATACTTATATTGCCTGTTTCAAACGCTATGCCTCTCATGTGCCGCGAACCGGTGCAATAACACATCATTAGTCATATTGTTATACCCTCACCTCATGCATAGTTGCACCCATACGCCGGCCAGATCTCCAAAACGGCACACTTGGAAGGGGATACAGTAAAAAATTTTGTTTCAAGATACTCATCCCTCTACACATATTTAAAATTACATCAGCTTCTGACTTTGGAGCAATTGTAAAATGTGTATTACGGACTCGTCAGTTTGTAGCTGCTGCATGCTGTTCTTGTATTGATTATAGCTATAAAAAAGACAATAAAGTAAAGTTAAGTAAAGCGCTTATTTATAATTAGTTAAAGTTGGTTGCGCTTTTTGTTTTGTTATATTTTCATGGAATTCGTGCAGACTGAAGGCTCCCACTTGGCTAAAGGCTCTCGCTTAAGGCTGTTTTCCACTCATCGCATAAACTAATTCGCAAATTCTCGGCCAGTAATTTCGTCCAATAACAATGACAGTGGACAGTTTATTTTAATTAGATGCAAACACTCGCAGCGAGCTTGCAAGTTGATTTTGCGATGAGTGAAAAAGACTTTAGGTGAGATTAGATGAGATTAATTAGAATAGTTCATAATCATCTTTCACCAATCCTGCAACTTTCCTCGTGATATTTCATTAAGGCTATGTCGTTTTCCAGCGTCGTTTTCCTCGTCCACACGAGCGTCGTTTTCCAGCGTCTTCAAAATCGTTTTTATCTGATTTATCGCTTTGACGCCTTGTCCACACGATCCCAGAAAAAATGCTCAATGAGTTGAATTAGCTTCAACTTCTGTAGTTTGAAATTCTCAAATAATGAATTGACACAAGACAAATCACCTTAGGGCCGGTTGTTATAAAAAGGGAGTTAACTTTTCACTATAGTTAGTGGCAGAATTGACCAATCAGAATAATGGATTTTATAGTTATAACTACGATTTAACTACTTAAAATGTAGTTAAAAGTTTTATAGCTACAACAGGCCCCTGTTTGTTAAAGAAGGCTTTATTATATTCGTGGCATCATAAAATTCTAGTTTCTGCAACATGCAATCTAATATGCAGTAATTGTAGTGCATTACTTATTCTAAGATATATTGTTCAAAAATAGTCATCTTGCATGAGTCTATAAATATTGAGTTGTATCATAACTTTGCTGTTGCTAAAATGTCTCCGAGAGTTAGGACTTCATTGTGAAATATTGAATCTTCCAGTAGGATGACCTTGTCGACCGCTTTGTACAACTAAATTTATAAGCCAGTATCTATACAAACATGAATCCTCATATAGTTACCATTGCATGTGGTTGCGCACAATACAACAACATGGCAACTATAGAGACAAGATCTTTCGCCGGTAGTGGGCGAATGCTGACTTCGGGGCATCCCCAATTTTTGATGGACTTATATTTAAAGGTTGACTCAGCAGTTCAACTGTAAGTGCTTAGGTGGTGAGGCAGCAGGCGAGTCGAGTATTTGGTCACATCTATAGCTTAATTTCATCGGAGATATCTCGTAGAACTTGTATTTCATTGTCAAGATGTGGTTTCCACAATGTTTACCGCAAAATACTGTTTCAATATTTACAATCAATATAGCCTAGTTTGGAATGAGTATATTATGAGAAAACGAATTTACTATTTTAGCTACGTTTGGAATTATATGACACTCAAGATTCGTTAAAATTAATATAGGACGTGATTGTAATTGTTAGCATGTTTCAAAATATTTACTTCAGTGTTTCAGATACATTTTTGAAATGCATATTCAATCAAAGACTACAATTTTTATTATTGCATGCAATAAGTAGGCTTCAATTTTTATTTCTGCAGATTCACTGTGTATGAGATCATTGAGATATATATAACTTTGATAATCCCTGCTTCGTAGTTTTGATATGTTTTGATATTATCGCAGTGTGGTCATTATCAAGGATAAGAATTTATGATATTTTCCTATTTATCAATGTAGGCAATGAGGAGCCCTTTACTCTTCAGCTATTTCTTGGCTGTCAGTTTGACCACTTTCACCGGTGAGTATTTTACATTTTGTACGGTAAAACATCAACGCTGCGACAGGCACGGCCACCATGGATGAACGCTCCACATGCAGCGCTAGCAGGGTGCCCCCTCAGTGGTAGATCTAGGGGTGTGCAGAATAAATTACTACAACTTAAAATCCGAATCGCATTGGTAGATTTTAATGTAAAAAAATATTTTTAAATCTATAACCAATAGCGTTGTTATTAAGGCGTTTTGAATTTAAAATTAAGCTGTGTAATTTATTCTACAAAACCCCCAGATCTGCCACTGGGGTGCCCTCGAACCCACCATTAATACTGCATAGTACAGAACAGGGTCCTTCGAGGTACAGAACGCTTTATTGGGAGAAGTGTGTATTCATATATTCGTGTTTGAATAAACGCGTAAACGCAGTAAAAAGAAATCGGACGTGTATAAAACGAATAATATTATATAAATTTATTATATACACAAGCGCAGGATATGAGCTAATGTGCACTCTGATTGGCTCGCTACTAGACAGATATTAGCTCGCATCGAACAACAGCAACCGACCCACGATCGAACCACAGCCTAAGCGTAGCCTAACGGCAACCGCAGTGTTTGGCAAAAATTCAATCACAAAACATCATGGTACTGTTGACTGTAGCCTAAGAGCTTTCCTCGTTGAGAGCTACTTCAAAAAAACAAAATTTGCTAATTGCCTCTTTTTTTGGACACCCACCCAGCCCTTGCATTTAATCCTGCAATCAGTTTCATTATACTGTCATTATTATTTTAATTTTAGAAAGCGCCAAAATTGACTGGAGTTTCCATGGAAAAAATGGTGAGTCTTGACCCCAATTTGACAACTCAAACATCGGTTCACTATTTCTGCACATTTATTTACACCTATATCCATCTTTTTTTAAAATATACTACATAATGATCTTTTGATTATTATATTTTATGAAGCTGATTCCATCTATATTCCCGTTACTGTTCATAAAGCTGATTCCCATGCATCGGGAGGTGGCATGCGGAATTTTGTCACTATATCGACGATTGCTTCAGGATTATACTTACACGACTATACCGTCATAGGCTATGCGTTACACTGGACAGGAGGAACTTGGGACCATGTTCGGGTTCGTCTAGTTTCCTCGTGTAAACACGTAGAACCGGTCAAACTTTCTTCTCTTTCGAGCACGGTTCCAAATTCATCCGGTGCCGTGTGAACGCCTTAAGGTGGCATTGAAAGACTGAAGACGCGTGTGTAAATAAAATTTTCAGCTGATTATTTGCATGATACTGCTTCCTCTTTCTCGATGGCACTCCTGATTCAATTTAAATTAAAATATTTTTCTATTTTTCTTTAAGGTCCTTCTCATTGGTCGAGATCCTTCCCTCTATGCAGCAACAAGCGTCAATCCCCCATCAACATCCCCCTCTACAAGAAAGACTTTAGACCTTCCCTCAGATCCTCTTTGAAGTTTTCCCATTACACATGCCCATGTCGCGGAGACTTCACAATGCAAAATGATGGCAAGACTTTCAAGATTGATCTAAGAAATGCATTGGCTTCGTTAACCTTGAACCGTGCGAGACGTTATTTGTTAGATCATCTGCACTTTCACTGGGGAAGTAGCAATGAGATTGGTTCTGAACACCAGTTTGAAGGAAGAAGCTTTCCCGCTGAGGTAAGGCAAGACCGCGAAAAAGTATAAATCCTTTCATTAATCAAGCAAATGATTTTGGAAACAATTCATATCCTGAAGCATGTCTAATACCTCGTATATTTCGTCAATTTGTCTGCTGTAAATTATATGAACGCTCATCCTTTATTTATAATTCACTCTCGTATAAATATAAGCTACACTTGACGCGTTTTTATCATTTTATCTTTGGTAATAATGTTTCATACTAGTACTTTGTGTTCCTACAGCTTCACTTTGTACACTATAACATAAAGTTTCAAAATTTATCTGTCGCTATTGATCAACCTAAAGCTCTCGCTGTTCTTGGAGTTATGATCGAGGTTTGTAATTTTTTTTAATTTACCTTGTTTACGACATTGATAAGTATAAACTAATTATTCAATATGGGTTGTCTTTCCAAAACCCTTGTTTGTTCTGTTTCTCCTCAATTGTTCGCTGGAATAAAACTGAGCAAAACTAGAGGGTTTCGCTCAAATATATATTGCCCGTGCCTCTAAAAGCTATATTTTAGCCTAACCAAGCATAACATGGCAATTAATTTATTCCTTAACTTCCACTTCGCGTTTCATTATTGGGGTTGTGAATAGAAGAAATGTCAACATATGATAATTATACGCGTTAACCTAAAGTATGACTGACTAACTGTAAACCCGACTAGAGGTACTAGGTTGGATATGATAAATCCTTATAATAAACAAGCACTCATCTTTTAATACTGCATATATTGGCCCAGCTGTTAAAGGGCTTTTAATTTTCCAAAGTCTTTTTTAGACGTAATGTCAAATTAAGGCATGCTATCATTACCCCTCGATTTGCTATACGCAATAAATAAAGGAAACTGCATTCATCTTTTTTGCCTTTTACCTTGGTTTAGGTTGGACGACGGAATCCAGTATTTGACAACTTTTTAAAGTACATTCACAGAGTAAAGAATATAGGTAAAAAGAATAACGTAAACTGAACCAAACCAATGATTATTCACCTCTAGTTTATCAGTTAAAAATGCATGCCCGCATTCATTCTTTCCGTATATCAAACTTCTTCCCTATACTATAGGTACAAAATTTAGGTTTCCGTCATTCGACGTAAAAAACCTGCTACCAAAGGACACTGAGAGGTTCTACCGTTATGAAGGTTCACTAACAACACCGCCATGTTTTGATAACGTTACCTGGACAGTTCTGTACACTCCTATTGAAATATCACAACAACAGGTAATACAATCATACTATTTGTACATTTTATACATATTTCTAGTTTATTCCGGTCACTTCCCGATTGTGCGAAACGCGTTTAATGATTCTCGTTATTTACACTTTAAAATTAAATAGCTCAGTTTGGGGTTTTTTCGCCAGATGTAAAATGCCAAAAAGATATAATATCCCTCGCGGTGGTATCATCTATTCTGACGAGGTTCTGACGAAAGGTCGAAGCGTCGAGAAGTTTTTAAGGCAGTTTTTAAACCACATTTGAAGTTGATCAGAAAAATAAATGAAAAATATGAAAGTATACGCTGTCTGCTACTCCAAATTTTGGGCTCCATGCATGCACAGGATCAGCGATCAAAATTCATTCATATAGTTGGTACGTGGTACGCAGGGTTCTTATTAATCAACCCATCCAGTTGTTATTTACTAAGATAACACCCAGCATTTCTCCGCATGTGAAGTCTACAAATTTCGAAGCTCTATATTTTATATAACTGTAACAAAATTTATTTTATTTATTTATTTATTTATTTTATTTATTATTTTTTATTTAATTTTTTATCTATTTATATTTTGATAACGTTTAGCTCAAGAGATTCCGAGCACTGAAAGATGGTCAGGGGAAGGCTTTAGTGAACAACTTCCGCCCAGTTCAGGATCTGCATGGGCGTAGTGTATCTAGTAGTTTTCGATTATGTAAAATACACGCGCACTAAAACTTAGTCTGGACAAGGCCTATACTGTAAGGAAAAGGTTTATGTGGCCGCTTTGTTATAGAATACCACAGGAAAGGCCCGTAATACAACTTGTGTCGTAACCGCGTAAATATCAGGTTTAGGGTATGCTCTTATACTGTACATACTATTTATAGTATGAGTGACCTCCCTCAATCGGATTCAAAATCAGATCAAGCCAACACAGAAAGGTGTAGTACAACTTGTAGTAGAAAGGAGTAACTCTATATCTTAATTTGATACGATATTTAGCAATTTGTTGACAAATTTATATATAAGACTATATTAAGTCTATCATAATTTGCTGATATAAAGTACCTCAAACATGAATAATGTAAAGCTAGATTACGCATTATACTATTTCTGGCACATAGTATCACAGACATAATTTTTTGACAATATATATTTGACTAAAATTTACTATAATGTCTACTATAATTTGCTGATTTAATGTAACTCAACTTATTACCCATAACAATAACAAAAAATAACATATAGTGACTGCTTGGGCTGCCTGTGGTATGAATTCGTCAAAATTTCTTAAGTTAAATGTACGCGAGCAGAAGGGCAGTATTTCCGGGAAATTATTGCTATATTACTATTGCAACAACGTGATGAAAAGCTTCGCTTGTTCGCTGTATCGCAGCGACAAATTTTCAAGACTCCTGCTCCCCAAGAAACAATTAAATATTGAAACATCCCTGGGAGGTAAGAATTTTGAATTGACCGATATACAAATTTGCATGCTTTAGTGAAGGAATAATTGTATATTCCAAGTGCATTATGACTTATGTAAACAGTGAAATAGTGCTTTGATCTTATGGCATTGTGATTTTAACTTAGGTTTTATGGCATTGTGATTTTAACTTAGGGAATTAAACACCCCATTCTAACTACTCCCCTGTCATTATAAAAAATAAACAAAAGTTCAAAATCAAGCTGGAATATGTCAGGGAAGGGGGAGGAGGCAGGCAATTGTGGTCACTCTCAGTCTGGTGAAGTAAAGGCTTCAGATAAAATGTGTTTCTTAATTGAGAAGTACCGGTACCCCTCAGCAATTATGGTCAGTTGTACAGGCCTAATGTCTGAATAATCAATCTAAGCTTTAAATGTCCTGTAATGTTGTTTTTGTGTAACAAATACCCTGTGAAATTCATCATATGATATAGGGAAATTAGTACCTTCCTCAGCCAAAACTAGATAGGATATGGGCCACCTGAATTTAAGGCCTTTATTTTTTTACTCTACTAATATAAGGCAGAGGGATAGCAAATTGCATGTGAAGTGAAGGCCTTTGTTAATGGACTGAAAGTCTCCAGTAATAAAAGTACATTTGGTATGCATATACGCACTAATAATAACATGCTGTTGATCACTATGCAGAATTTTAAGAATATAATTCAAATAATTTTTCAGGGAAGCTGGCTTAGAATATTCTTGACGATCCTCATTAGAATTGGTAAAAAAATAAGAGCAATAAATAAAAATGAAACTATAGAAAGAAAACCCATGCTACAATTCTGATAAATGATACAATAACTCTCAAGGGTAGGAATGTCTTCCTGCACTCTACTTGTATCTAACCTCCAAATCCATGGCTTGTGTGGTTCATGGGACCTACCACTAAGATGGGCTTGCCTCCAAGATGAACCAAAAGTTTTAGCGAGATACTGCTCAGGATTACTATGTGTTTTGTAATTCAGTCCATTGATAGTAATGTTTGTTGGCACAGTCCTACCCCCTTCATAAGCGTACATGTCAACATAACCTATTGAATTCCATTCAGGTTTACTGATAGGTATAAAACCTCTCATTTGATCCAGTACTTTTTGGCTAAATAGGTCATTATTCAACAGGTTAGGGATATGGGTTTTCAAAGGAAAAAGGGGCATTATTCTTCTAAGTTGATATATAAGAGGGGTAGCATAGCGTTTCTTTTGCATCACTTTTTGTAGCCTGTAAAAACCCAGAGAATCCGTATAGTCTGTAGGAGTTAGATCAATATCAACGTCTCTTGTCCATGGAATAATGTTTTTAGATCTCACAGCACCTAACAAGGTGCCACGACAAAGACGGTAGTCTATCCCAACTTCATTAAGCCCATTAACTCCATCAATTAAGTATTGATTTAGAGCAACATCACAACAGAATAGTGAAAGTTGCCTTGAAATGGGATTTTCAATTTCTTTCTGTGGCTTATTTGGGCAATAATATTCCCTTCTTGTACACATGGTCCAAGTAATAGAGTCCTTGCGAATAACCCTTAGTATGTTGTGATGGTATCCCAAAAGTCCATAGTCCAGATAAATCTCTTTTGTTTCCATGGCTCCTCTATCAGCAACTAATTGCTCATCAATAAAAGTACAATTCAATGAGGTAGCAAATTTGAGTGTGCCTTTAGATCTGAGAAAGAAGTCAACTAATGTAGCTTCCCCATGGGATGGTCTAAAACCAAGTTTATCAAACACATTTCGTCGAATCAGGAATGGTGCTTCCACAATATTGCATTTAAAGAACGATATATTTTGTGTAGCCATTTGCCTTGTTTGTATTTGACCCCCTTCGTTTATAACCATACTCCAGTGTTTGGTCAAAAACCCACATGATTCAATGGTGTTGTTTATAGAGTTTACAGAATGGCCAGCACAAGTAGCCCCATCAAAATCACTCCAAGATTCAAGAATATCTTCAAGATGGTTGACACTATAACAGGACTTTCTTCCACACGAGCTACAAGCGGTTTTTCTCGGTAAAACAAGAATGTATTTTTCTTTACCACGTGCTTGACTTTTTCGTTGGTGAATTCCTACAATTTCCACATTGGAATATAGATCTTTGTCCGCAAGATTCCTCTCCAAATGGCAATTGATTTGACACGAAAACGACTGAATCCCTTCTGTAATCGTAAAACCACACGGGTCCATAAACTCATTGAATAGAATTAGAAGTGTACTAAGAAGAGATGTCAAAATTAGAAAGAACTGCGAACATTTGCCTCGCTTTAAACAACATAAGCGAGACGCCATTTATATTTAAGGTTGTTTGTCTATGCTGCTATAGCCTTAATAGCAGTTTAATACTCATGATAGTAATCTCCATATATTGGGCCGATATATTAACTGTGCGGAATGAAAGCAGCTATTGAGCCAATTATCTCATCGTAGTGACTGAACTCAAGGACATCGCCTTGAATATCAAAGAAAAGATTAATCTAAAAACGCTGTTTATTTCACCACATCTTACATGATTTCATCCCAAATGTAGTAAACGGGCAGTAATGTTTGGTATGGCACTCGGAAGCTTCCACATTTGGCATATCCTTTTCGATATTACATTAACAGAAAATTGCGACACGACGAGTGTCCTATGTAAACTAATTTGCATTTTACCCATAAAGGCCATAAAGGCCATAATAGCCTTCACACATAATGGCCTCCAAGTAAAAGAACAAACTTAAAATCGCCTTCGCTATTGATCTTGCCCACTGTTTGCCGACCTTTTAATAAAGCTTTGATGATCGAAATACTTCAGTATCTTTACATTTTTTCGCATGGTTGAACTGCCCATAGTTATCATCCCACTGTATAACTATCAACTGCCTGGTGATAGCGGAAAAAATCCGGACCCTACAGGAAAATTTATATCAAGAATACGAAACAGAAAATATAGTAGATGTGCATAATTAGTAAGAAACGTTCTCTCGTTGAAACTTGCAATTATTTTTATTTATTACAAGCTTGCGGCTATCAACCCTTGTCAATGCGCTATTTGCTTGTAAATATTCTGCTTTATAGTTGGCACATCATATGTATGTAGTTTCATAT
Source organism: Dendronephthya gigantea (assembly GCF_004324835.1). Classification (NCBI taxonomy): domain Eukaryota; kingdom Metazoa; phylum Cnidaria; class Anthozoa; order Malacalcyonacea; family Nephtheidae; genus Dendronephthya; species Dendronephthya gigantea. The sequence continues at coordinate 53,367 of NW_021163154.1, read as the reverse complement.
TTCATTGTTGGCGTCTTTTCACATTTGCATTCTACCCGTTGAAGGCTATATAGACTGATATTGATAGCCGAAAGCTAGTAATAAATTAATATTTCAACCATGGAGAGAACGTTAACAATATCTTAATTGAACAAAATTTATTGGTATATTACACGTCAATTCATCAACTATCCGAATAGCGGTTTTTATCTATTCGTTGGGAGAACACGACCAAAATATATTTTTAGATTTTGCGAATTGCAGAAATATAACCAAGGTAAAAAATTCGATTGCTAGAGAACGTTTCTAAACTGCTGAGGCCGGTTGTTCGAAAGGCGTTTAGCTTAAGCGGTAGATAAGTTAAAGCTGGAAAGCAAAATTATCTATTTATTGAACAACTGAGTTGAAATATTTCGATGTAAATAGTTTAATTTTCAGATAAACGCCTTTGGGACAACCGGCCTCTGCTGCCTCTGTCGATCGAGAGAGGTCGGCAAATATTGGTCGAATCCCGACAAAGCATGTGCTTGTTTGGTTTCACAAAGACTTTTTTTTAAACTTCAAAATATCTTACGCTTCGTTGAATCCCGGGTAACCGGGCTCATGTAATCACACCGACACCATCAGTTTAAGTTGTTTTACGGTATCTCTGTTCCCATAACTTTTTCATTGGGCAGATCATATTAAACTGGTCATGCTATCATACTTTTGATGGTTAAACTCCCTCTGACATGGCTAGTTTTTATGTCATGATGTCACCTACACATGTTCCTAGTCTGCATGCCGGGGGGAATTTGGGATATTCTGTCATTGCTGTCGTAAAGACTGACAAGAACCACACTCAGACTAGAACCGCACTCAAACTACAGGGTGTCCCAAAAAAAAACGAAAAGTATTGAAATCACCCATAACAATGCAATTGTTAGAGTTTGAATGCCTAAGCACTCTGTTGGGACCCACAGGTGTATAAATGTTTACTATACTCATTTTTATGCATGCATATGATGCAGTAAAATTTGCTTGTTCGCAAAAATTATATTTATTAACAATATTTACAAATATGGATAACATTATTTAAATGTGCATCTCAAGGACCTTGACCTTCGACATGTCCCCTTTCTCTAGCAACACAAAGCATTTAGCATTTTAAAAGTTGCATTAAATCCCCACGGGCTGAAATTCGTGAACACGGCATTCAAATTTTAACAATGAATGACAAATAATTATACAGTGGGGATATTCATATAAATTATTCAGTTCTGCCCGACGGATTTGGAATTTCTTTTATAAGCGCAATACCTATGAATCGTCGGGGCCGTATGGGGAATAGCCCAGTAATATATATTAGATTAGAACCACAACAGTAACTTCTTCTTTCTTATAGAAATGTATTAAAACTGTGTCTCCGGCTCGTGCTGTTGCCACACTGACTTCAACTAATGACTAATCTCTTATCACCGTTTCCGAGTGTCAACTGTCCAATAATCAAGCAATGTTCATATTGTTTCAAAATGTTTCCTTGTTTAGCTGTGAAACGCCCGTGCATAATTGTTTGTATATAACATGTTTGATATCTAAATAAAGATTATGGACAACATTTCTAGTCTGAACGGTAAATTTGATTGTTCTGTACCGGAACTTCAATTTTTATGACTAGAATATCTATTTACATTTTGAATCTTATCGTAGTCAAAGGTAGGCAGACTGTGCTCGACCTTTTTTTTCAACGACAATGCGGCTTTTCTGATACTCGGCAGGTAATATAAACGATCTTCTATTAGTTGTATATGTAGTCCCACGCCGAAGTTCGTGTTAATAAGAAGACCGGTAAATTAATAAAATTATATGCATAATTGAGATGAGATATTCAGTGTCGTATTCTCGCCTGTCAGCCTTTCTTCAGTGAAGCACTCCTAATCAAACATAACAAACCTTTCTATTACATCTACGCTTTCTGTCTTTCTTTTTCTTTAATCAATACTCTAACTAACATGGCTGTAAATATAGCATATATATTTTATTACTAACATTGTCTAGTTTTTCCTTGCTTAGATTAACACACCTTCTGCCCACACTGGATTAACAGGCGCGCTTCCTCTCTGTGTTGCATATAGCATTGTAAAGTATTGCATTTCATTCTGTCTGAAGATGACTTTGAAATAAAGTCGAAAATTTCAGGCAGCTGCGTAATGTGTTGCGCTCATCGATTATCTTCTGCCCCAGCTCCTCGATATTCGCAGGTGGTCTGGAAAACACTTTATCCTTCAGATAACCCCACATAAAAAAATCGCAGGGTTTAAGGTGAGTTAGGGGGCCACGTACTCCACATTATGACCCAAACCCACGACACGATTCGCACCAAACGTTTCGTTTAGACGATCGATATCTGACCTCCAAAAGGCGATGTGAAGGAGCGCCGTCTTGCGCCCACCACAGGCCCCGAAACGTTCCCTCCCAATACTGGTTGTTGAAATGGTTTGCCAGTTGTGGAACGGCAAAGTCATTCAGCATACAAAGATAGGCGCAGCCGTCTACATTTGCATAAAAAAATAGGTCCCAATTAAATTAAACCCTCACCGCAAACTCCTGCTCAGTTCACTCGATCTGTCAAAGTTAAACGCCAAAAGGATTTCCTTTCGGTGCATACTCACGTACATTGTGCGTGTTTACTTGCCCGTTCATTTCAAATCCCGCTTCGTCTCCAAAAAAGAATCGCTGCAAAAAGTTTTCGTTTTGGCTGCACTCCGAACAGCGCAGGCGACGTGGCCAGTCGTTTTCCGTCAGCTCGTGTCGTGCATGCATGCGGTAAGGATGCCAGCGCAAGTCCAGTCTTGTTATCCTGTTGAATGTTGTTTGCGAAACTGCGATGGGATTCTGACGATAACTCACATGTGGGTTTTGCTCTAGCAGCTCTGTTACTCCGTCAATATTTTCCTCACTTCTTTCTGTTCTTCTTCTGCCTGAATTGCCCTCGTTTCTCTAAGGCTTGTTCCCGTGTTTTGATATTTTCTCACGTTATCCAAATTGTGTTTCGTGCCGGAGGATTCCGTTCGGCAAATTTTATTCTGAATGCGTTTTGCACTTCTCTTACATTTTGTGTCAGGATAAAATTTGTTACAACAAATACTCGTTATTCTGTTATCAGTTGCACCATTTTGTATTTGATGAAGTGACATGACTGATTAAAAAAACTCGTAGAGTTTCAGGCAAATTTCTACAGTTTTATTAATTCTCGATTAGAATGCATTTTAACTCCCAAAGGAAACAAACTTTATGTTTTAGGTTAATTAATAGTTCCACTTATTTAGATATGCTTCATGTACCCATGAGATATTTTAGGCAACTTCTATCACAAATTTGAATTTCAAAGGTCAAAGGTGTCAGTTTTTTTACTCACCCTGTATTGGAGTAATGTGAAACCTTCAAATACCAACTGGGCAAACTACAGTCGCATGGACACCAAGGTCACATCATTCCACCAATCAGCACGTTTCAAGAGTTGCTGACGAGAGACTTTTTTGGTATTAAAAGTATAGCATTTCAACTTATCATCATTCGTAGGTGCAAAGGTTGTACTGGTCAGAATTTAGACCAGACACCAAAATATGGCTTCGTTTTGGCTTACAACTGGTCTATTGTTGATTCTTTTAACCACCCTAACTACGGCTGATGTTCAGAAAACGTTTGTTGTAAGTATAGCTTGCGAGATTGTGATGTTGTCTGTATAAATATAACGATATTCGCTTCAGAATTAAAAAGGTGAAATGCGCAACCAAGTAATATTGCCCTGAATGATATGATCATGGAGTTATCAACTGCATGCAATGACTTGCATGATAATATATTTGCAACCGATATATATAAATATATATCTGGTATAACGTTATATCTCGTTAAATCTGGTATAACGTGTACATAAATCGAAAAAAGTGTATTAACGTGTAGATAAATCGGTCCAGCAAAGCTTGCAAAATAGCTAAGATAATTCTTTTATATAGTCCTGACAAAAAAGCGGTGATGCCAGCCTCTGACAGGAACTGCAACAGGTACATATATTTCTTTTTAATGCATGAAGAACTATATACATGCATTGGCCGCGTAGCCAGGTTAAGAGCGCCATCACTCAACTGCAGTTTATATATACAGGGTGAGTAAAAAAAAACTAACACCTTTGAAATTCAAATTAGCTGCAATGTGTCTGTAATCGGCTGTAATGTGACAGAAGTTGCCTAAAATATCTCGTGGGTATACGAAGCATATCAAAAAAGTGAACCCATCTAAGCTCTGTAATAAAAACGAACGTTGAATTAGTTCAATTGGTTTAAAGACTTTCGAATTAATTAACCACGTCTTGTTGATTGTACACAATGGGAATTGTCAAATTCCAGCCATAAGTTCCCTCCTAATTTGAATTTCAAAGGTGTCAGTTTTTTTTACTCACCCTGCATATTGAAAAGCCCACTTCAATTGACCGTGCTCACTGAGTGTGGCACAGAAATCACGTGCTCTCTGATCCATAAGGGAGTCAAGTCCAGCTCAATCGAACGTCTCTGTGTAAAACAATGAAAGTTGTACTCTCAGTCGAGAGGATATACAGTATCTGCGGTTGTCACGAGGTTCCAATTCAGTCTTGTCAAACGTTAAATGTAGGTTCGTGTGTAAAGGCAAATAGTATTGGTGGCAAAGGCGTAACTGAGAGGAAAATGTGCTGTAAATTTTTGTTTAATTTCTGGTCTTAATTGAGCAGTAAACAATGCATGCATGCAACAACACTATACGAATCGCGAACCACTGAGCATGGGAGCTATAGCACAACAGAAGTAGAAACCAATCAATCCTTTGTAGTGGAATACGTTTGTTTACCAAGCCGATTTTTAGTCCTCTTTTGCTCAATGGGAATAAGAAATGTAGGGGATTTGAAAAACACAACGATTTGCATTCAACTACCGAAACCAAATTTTAATTGCCCACGGGTTCATAGCTCACAATATCGCTAGATATTAAGGCTATAGATAGTACATAGACGTCCGAGACTATATTCCACGATGTGATTTAGAAAAATGCTTTACATGTTGACTTATTTAGGCTGGAGCAGTGGTCAAAGATGACGCTGAGAAAACGTATCCTTTTCATTAAAAGTCTTTGCTATAAATCTATTCATTATTTCATTAAATTGTATTCACGAAACATAATACGAAACTGTTAATATTAGGGGTAACTCAATAGGGGTCAGTGGTTGACATTGACTGAACTTTGCGCAAATTCGAAAGCCTGACTATATAGCAAAGGTCTGTTCACCGAAATATTTTGTCGGATCTAATTCACTTCTAACGTATGGAATGTGGTCTGTCATTGATAAAGCAGTATGTAGTCAGACAGAACCTCGAGCAGAATGAATATCATACTCTATATTCTGCTCCAATCTTAGTTTTTGCGCTGCCTTTGTCATTTTAACTTCGGTCGGAGGACAACTTTGATGCAATGGACTATTGAACTAAATGCTGAGGTAGAAATATTTGTCGGTTCTAAGATATACAGCTGGAAAGAGCATCCCAAAATTCGTAAAATCTAGTCAAAAGCGCACTACACATCGCACCGGGGGAGAGTTACATCATATCAATGAGTAGGCTACTTGATTCGGATTGCGTAAATTTAGCATGTTTCAAACCTCATTTAGATTTATGATCACATGCATGTAAGATCACAGTATGGTATAAGCCGTCAATAATTTTGAGATAGGATTACTCTTTGATTTAGTGATAAGAAAATATATCCCCAGGCGGTCTATATAGTTAATTAAGCGTATACATGTAGCTTTGAAGCAGTTTAAAAATTTAAAGTAATACATACAGCAACAATATAAAACCAGTTTTTATCCATGCAGAAATGAGTATGGGGTGTGTAGGTATAGGACGAGAGTCAAATTTCCAATGCAGCAAAAATCAGGCGATTCCCCATTTGCAACCATGGCAACGGTGGCGATTGCCACATTCGTACAAACGACCATTAGCAATTTGAAATTTTGAACTTTGGCAGCATAAAATCTGACAGTTGCATGTATAAGAAAGAATTTTTAATTTACTTGACCTGTAGTATGTAAGTACTGAATAATTTAAACAAGCTATGATCAAGTTTGCTTTAAGTTTACTGCGGCAAATTTAGCGCAAATCTAAGTTTTCATAAGCTCAGTAAATCTGATACCATGCATATCCCTCTATCAGCTTATAAAAAAACCTTTAACAATCTTGTTAAGTTCCGAGCTAAAGGTAAAATGGAAAAGAGATGCAGAGGTGAGTATATATAGAGAGATTTATGATTATATTTCTATTAAAGAAATCAAAACTGAATATACCAGCTTTTTAATGAAATATATAATAACACTTGAAATCTGCATAACAGTCGACTAGTCTCGGGCTTTTAGCTTAAACGATGGGTAAGCCAAAATTTTAAAATACTTTAAATTATACACCTTGTGAATAACTGAATCAACCTCTTATGCAATAAATTAATTTCAGCTATGCTGTTAAATAAATAGATTATTTTGAACCAATGCATCCGCCTGTTTCAGCTAAACGCCGTTTGCACAACTGGCGCCATATGCTCAACGCTGAGTCGTGCTCAGACTACAACTATTGGGTTTTTAAAGTCAGTGTACCTGAAAAGCGATGCTAATTAATGGATATGTACCCACGAAAAATTTTATTTAGCCGGATATAAACGTAAAAAAAATAATTGCTTTTCGTTGCGCGACCGTCGACCATACCGCCACTTTGTCGACCGTGTTAATGTGCTCCAGTTCACATATTGAGTTCATTAAATTATAGCCGTCGCGTGCATAGTGGTGCGGTATAAATGTCAAGAGGAAAACCCTGCAGTGTATCCGCTGTCCTAAACGGTCCAGGTTCAACCGTTCATATACCTGTTATATAATTCCCGATAATGTAGCATCAAATTTGCTTTTATATATAGAGGCGAGATGATATTATTGAACGGTTCGTTGCGATGAGAAAGAAGAGTTAAGAAAAACCGCGGTGAAGAGTGCAGAAGACATGGGGAATATTTTTAAATAATATCGTGATAAATTAATTTACATATGCATGTACTTAAAAGATCAGCAATACAAGAGATAAGGCCATTGATTTAAAAAAATTGGTAAAAATCTTAGATTGCGCATTTATATACTTCTTGTTTAATCATCACACGAGTGAACTTTGATCTTTCTCATCGAAATTGCTTAAAATGATTTTTTCTAGGTTCTAGCAGTTTCCTTAAAAAGTAAAAGTATAGCGTAGCAATTTTCTGCATTAAAACACCAGGTTGCCTTATCTCTTATAATGTTTTAAACTAAGGTTATTTTGATCGAAGGGAATTTTCTTGGGTATGAATTTTGATAGATTCAGCATTTTAATGACGGTGTTCTTAGTGATTATGACAGCATTTGGTTAAAACTTTGTGAAGCCATTTGCTGGAAGCTCTGTTCACACAAAGACATTTGAAATAAAATGAATATGATTTGCATTATTCACTGTTTCTCGACTGGCAAAAGTGTCCACAATACATTCAGTCATTCACCCTTTTCTAAGTCGATGAGATTCACCCTTTCCTTAGTCGATGACTTATACTAACAAGATAATGGGCCCGATACATCGATATTATAATAAGCCTGAATTGAATTTGCATTTCTATTCAAATATCAACCTTTAGAAAGGCTCAAATTCGAAAGAAAATATATAATATTGCATGAACCTATTCCAAAGAGAGCGAGAAGCCTGTTACGAGTTACGCGAAAACGAGGCAATTAAAATTTCAAAATCATCTGTATATTTCAAAATTTTGACCGGAATAACTTCGCTCTTGTGTAGCTTGTAACAGGTCCAGCATGAAAGTGTGAGAATAAACACAAATAACTTTAAAATGCAGCAAAGAAAATCTGGCAAGCCTCGTTTTCTCGTAACTCGAAACAGACCTCCTGCTCTTTTTCGAATAGGTCTATGCAATTGAATTAAATTTGTAACAGTCGATACAGATTTTGCCGGATTTTCATAAACTTTTCACTAACTCTTTAACAAAGTCGGCTCTCGTATTGCTTAATTTAAATTCATCGCCGTCTTGCACGGAACCTCCTCTCCCTGCTTTCATACTGAATTTTTGAGCTTTTAAACCATGCAATTTACCGATTGGTAGAGTTTATCTGTTCTATAATCTGTTAAATTATCTGTTTATTTATAAAAGTGAAGAGTTTCGAAGAATTAAGCCACTTAATTGAAACTCGATATTTGAATTGAAACAAGAAAGGCTTTGTGGCCATGTGGCATGTGTCAAATTTCAGCTGTAATTGAAATACTGCATCTAGACAAATGCATTCGCCCATCTGCCCCATCATGTGAACATTTTGTCATTTTTAACATTTTCTCTACCGCTTTCTTTCCTCACGTAATGTATATATTCACTGGCTCACTTTTGCGTATTTATGCTGTTGTGTGATATTATTCTGCCAGTCGTGACGTCAATTAAGAATTCTTGGAAAACAAAGACATTATTTAGTAATAAGGGGCGATACTATTTCAAGGAGCGTCATTCTAAAGTAGTACTCCGCAAATTGCACAAGCTGTAAGTATAACATCAAGCACCAAAGCATGGCTTCGTTTCGCCTGAACGCAGTTTTATTGTTGTTGATCTTCACCTATCTTACTTTGACACATGCCAATACTAATGTAAGTGACAATTATATGCTTTCTCTGAACAAAGATTATTTGATAAATCCGGAAAGGTCGTTTGACGCGATGATACATTAATAATTGAATGCAAAATATCCAACTCTTCGCTTGTTGTTATATGTTATTTGAAGCCAACGCCAACGACTGTATTTTTAAGGCTGGTTTTCTATAGACGGCTAATTTTTACCAAATGGCCGCAGAATACAACCGATTATTGTCTTGATTTTAATTGCGCAGACATGTACAGCTAGCGCACACTCATAAATAATTGTCGAAATGACTATATCACAGCTGCTTTCTATACTGCCGCGTTTTTTGACACGCGTATACGCACGTAAAAGTTTAAAATAATCTAAATCACGGATACTTACGACATGAACAATTGAATACATACATTGGGTTGGCAATTCTGTATGTATGTATGTATGTATAACGTGCGTCTGAACCCGCAAGATTTGTATAATAAATAATGCGTGGCTATCAACTTGTATGTCCGTTTGTTTGGCCCATTTCGTCTGCTTGATCCAAGACGGTTTACCTGAGAATGTATATTTCCGGACGGCAACACGACAGGTTCCGTCTTTAAAATGACTAGGAAACTAAACCATATGATAGTCGCGATGTTGATTTTTTTATGTATAGTGAAAAGGCCTGAAAGGTGGCTCTCTGCAAAGCCCGTGCCGCACACGATTGAACAAACGGCAGGTATTTATGAAAAACATTTGTCCGAACTCGTCACGAGTTTATAAACCTAGTCAATATTTTAAATAATTATTTATCTTCGTTCGCTTATCGGATATGCCCGGGTAAAAACGAGGTGAAGAAATGCCAATAAATATAATTGGAAAAAACTCACTTAAAATTTGACAGAGCGTCTGTCTACGTGTGATGTGGAAAGAACTGGGGCGAGTACAATTTTGAAGAAGATTTGAAAAAAAATTGTTGTTTAGTTCGTTACAGTCAATAATTTCTCCGTCATCTCAGATCAGCCATACCGTTTAATTGTTTAAACTTGCTAGGTTGTTGTTATTGTCTGCGAGATAAGTGATAACAGCTGACAACCATGATTCACTAAAATGCTTTGCTTTTTTAACTTTTTAGGCCAGAGCAGTTTTCAACGATGTTGTTGATGAATCGCGGTATCCTTTATGAAACCCTATAATTAAATTATACAGATCAGACGGATCAACTAATATTGCACCAGTCAACATCTAATTATGTCAAAGGACCACTTGCGTAATGGGCCAACTTATGATCTAGCGATACTTTTTTTATTACGGGCGAAAGCGTGCAACTAATTTAGTTACACACTTCCAGGCATAATACAGCAGTATACAAAATTTACCATCTTCGGTACTTTACAATATGTTGCTGCCAAACTTGGCAGTTTTACTAAGTTTTGAGTATAAATAGTATGCTCTTTTCGGAAATTCCCTTCTTGTCGCCTAAATCAAAAGTTGGTCTACTATGCATGGCCATTAGTATGCCTTCCTCCTGGGGTTCACAGTGCAAAAGTATTTTTGACGTAATAATGATCATCGAAAAGTGTATTAAGTGGCAATTAAGTGGATAAAATTAATGGCATAAGTTGATTCACAGAAGTCATCGTTGAACTGAGCTAAAAAACACAGCATAAATATGATTTGATTTTCAAACTAGTAAGTCTTCTGCCACCGTTTTGGCAAACGGTATATTAACAAAATATAAACAGTCTATACAGTCTGTCCTTTATCCGGAATCAAATGACGTGGTTCGAATGAATTCATTTCTGTTAAGAGCGTCTATATACAATCATTTCCAAAAGTAGTTGGGACAGTACTTACTATTTTGAACTATAAAATCTACTATATGCATGATCAGTGCCTTTTTTAAGAAATTTTCACTGGGGGGGGCAATGCAGGAAAAAGGCGAAACGAAAAATGAGCCGACGAGGTTTGGCGAACGCGCGAGACAGAGGGAAACCTATGTTTAAATGCAAACAATAATTTTAACTCTTTGCAGTTATACAGGGTGTATAAAAAAAAAGTAGACAATTTTGAAATGTTAAGAAAACTATAAATTTATCAAAATATCTCATAGATTTATGCTAGTATGGGTACTTTACCATCTTCAGGTCATTCTAACACTAAAAACAAACAGAAAAATTAACCTCGAAAAATGGAAGAGCAGTTTGTGGAAGCATCATTTTGAATGGCTTGTGCAAACATGAATGAGAGGTTTAAAATCCAATTTGAATTCAAGGGCTGAACGTTTGGGTATTTGTTTACAAAGAATCGAAATTTCAGAAATTTTGATGAAAATTAAGTCAGCCGCGCAACTGCGTAAACGTGGGCTTTTTTCCGTTTAACTCGCAGCTTGAGTAACTTTTTTCATGCACGAATGATTTCATGCATGAATGATTGCTCGGGTGATTAAACTAACAATGGTGTTGTGAAAAAAGTTACTCAAGCTGCGAGTTAAACGGAAAAAAGCCCACGTTTACGCAGTTGCGCGGCTGACTTAATTTTCATCAAAATTTCTGAAATTTCGATTCTTTGTAAACAAATACCCAAACGTTCAGCCCTTGAATTCAAATTGGATTTTAAACCTCTCATTCATGTTTGCACAAGCCATTCAAAATGACGCTTCCACAAACTGCTCTTCCATTTTTCGAGGTTAATTTTTCTGTTTGTTTTTAGTGTTAGAATGACCTGAAGATACCAAAGTACCCATACTAGCACAAATCAATGAGATATTTTGATAAATTTATAGTTTTCTAAACATTTCAAAATTGTCTACTTTTTTTTGATACACCCTGTAGTTGTACAGCATTTAGGAAAAAAATTTGGCCACAAAATCTCTTTGTTTATATGTTTCAAGACATGGCCTTGCATTGCGTCGGTCTTTTTTGCTGCATGAAAAAGGATACAACGGCTGGCCTTGGGTCATATAAAGCAGTAGGGACACCGTTCCAGGCTATAATCATTGTATCATTTAATGTTTTCTTTGTGACGAGGTTTAGAAAGCTAGCATACTATTCAATTAATTCTATGAAATCTATCGCTACTGTGAAATATTTGTCGAAGAACATTATGCATTACATGCAAGATGGTTGTGGAAAAAAGCCGTATGGAAGGGCATAATCTCTTTATCATGCAAGTAAATAAACAGGCAATTCTCAGAGCAATCATGAGCAATACGGTGTCGTAAACGGGGGCAGAAATTTAGTTACTGGGGGGGCAAATGCATTCTCTGGGGGGGCAATTGCCCCCCCAGATATATAGTTAAAAAAGGCACTGTGCATGATGATTCATTATTGACATACATCCCCCTATAAAAAATCTTTGACAATTTTGTCCAGTCAGGAACTAAAGGTTGAAAGAAAAAGAGACGTAGGGGTGAGTAGGATTATGTTTCCTCGACATATATATGCTTCTTCATATGCAAGTAAATTAGGTTGATTGTGTGAACATTACATTAGATACACTGTTAATTCAAAAGAGTAATTTTGACTCCTTCAAAGGAGTCGTTTTCTTGACCCCAGGACGACTCCTTGAAGAGAGTCATTTTGACTCATTTTGGGTTGACACCTGTAAAGAGTCATTTTAACCCTTTAACTAGAGTCAAATTAACTCCTCAAAAGTGTCGTTTTAAAAGAGTCATTTTGATTTTTGACTCTACTTTGGCATCAATTTTACTCTTATTTGGAGTCATTTCGACTCCTTTTTGTCATCGATTTTACTCTTATTTGGGGTCATTACGACTATTCTGTGGCATCAATATTACTCTTATTTGGAGTCATTCGACTCTTCTTTAGCATCGATTTTACTCTTATTTGGGGTCATTACGGCTATTCTGTGGCATCAATATTACTCTTATTTGGAGTCATTCGACTCTTCTTTTAGCATCAATATTACTCTTTTTTGGAGTCATTCGACTCTTCTTTAGCATCGATTTTACTCTCATTTGGAGTCATTTGAGTCATTCTCCTTTTTGGCATCGATTTTTCTCTTATTTGGAGTCATTTCAACTCTTCCTTGGCATCAATGTACTCTTATTTCGGGTCATTTGAGATCTTCTTTAGCATCGTTTTTGCTCTTATTTGGAGTCATTTCCACTCCTTTTTGACATCGATTTTACTCTTATTTGAGGTCATTACGACTATTCTGTTGCATCAATTTTACTATAGTACTGTACACCAATATTAGTTTCATGAAGCTTGCATATAATACAAAAGCAGAGTTTGAGTAAACGATGTTTAATAATGTATATGCAGTGAGTATTACAGCATACCATACATGCATCCCGCAAATATGTTGCTTTGAAGAGAAATTATATATAATAACTATATATAAGCATGCAGGCTTTAAAATATCGGCCAACAGGCCATCTGTCAAATGTCCGGTGTCTTTAAAAAATGGGTTGGATATACATTTTTAAAATTAAAATATGGTAAATGGCCATATGTTAGCAGCAATTAATTAAGTAATGGTTTAAAATCGAAGTTTCAAACGATTAAAACAGTAGAAAACTTCAGAGACAAAGAAAAAGCCTCAAATGTTATTTTATTCTGTAATTACAGTCGAAGGCTAAACGTTTTATACTTCATAGACATAGTGTGTATTTTTTATATCAAAATTCAAATTACACTTTCAAAAACACTTTTTGAAGTTATAGCAAAGGTGTAATAGCCTTTCACAGGTTTATCCGTTTGCATAAAAAGCTGAAAATTAAACAAATAAACGGCATACAAAGCTGAAAATTATACAAATACAGCTCATCCTTACTGCGAAGCAAATACGAAAGAAACAAAGTAAACACGCACCCTTTGAAAACAACAATAAGCTTGCAGATTATGAATTATTTCTCTTACACGGCTTTCGGTCTTGATTGTATCCCTGTTCATCTTTGGTATCTGTCATGCTTCACATATCTTGTTTCTTCCCGTTTTACTTTGCACAAAGTTTATGAAACGCTTTTACAAAAAGGTTTACGAAATGACAGTTAAATTGCTGACGTTCTCGTTGAAATTCAAACTTTCTGTCTTAGCCAATCAGAACGTTTGTTGATTATTTGTCATTTTTGATATCAGCATATACTTATCAATGAGTCAGAACTATTAAAATGGATTTATGTATAATATATTTTTATGTGTGCATATCCTGTTCCAGCTGACATTTTCCAGAAATATAAAACCTATATACATGCAGTGTAATATATTTTTTTATATTTATTTTATTTTATAAATTTGCCATGTTAAAAAGTTAGAATGAACTACACATAAACTACAAATGAACTACACACATGCAATGGTTGGAATCACCACACAGAGATATGTCTCCAATAACGGGGTTCCACAACTAACTTACAAATAGACAGTTATAAGACTTTCTCGATACATGAAGAAACGATAACAACTAATATCAAGTGTGTTTGTGTCAAAATAATTGAGTATTTTTTTAATGTGTTGACTGGTTATTTGTTTCAAATACAAAGGATTTGGAATACATATAACATGCCTAATGACTTCAATTTAATATTTTAAACATGCAAGTTATTTGTTTTGTATATAAGTGGCTGTTATAAAAGCCAGAATGACTCTAAGAAAGAGTTCCACCACTCCTACAAAGAATCATATGGCTCCAAGAACGAGTCACATGACTCCATGTGAACTCTACTTAAGAGTCTATTGACTCTTGCGAGAGTCTTGTGACCCTTCAAAAGAACTAAACGAGTCCTCCGAATTGTCATTTTAACCCAATGTCGGAGTTAAAACGACTATTAGAGTCGAAACGACACATTAGAGGAGTAAAAATGACATTTTGAATAAAGGTGTTGAAATGACTCGCCCTGGCCAAAACGACTCTTTTGAATTTACAGTGTAGAAGAGCTTTTCTGAACATTTATATGAAAAATGAGAAAGGGCGACTGGGTGCTCGTGAAACTCGCATGTTCTCAAACTTGCGAATTATACATCCTCGAGATAATTTGCTTCCAATCAAAATTTAGTAGTTACTGCAATGATGACCGATCATAAAATATTGTCCTGCATGCATGGATATGGTAGCATCATTATTATTCGAACCGTTACCAGAAATCCTTAAAACTTTAATTAAAAGTGGGTGACCAGTCTGCTATCTCCCAGGCTATACACTCGGAAATAATTATACTATTAATGTACTTGTCTAGAGTCAAGATGAAATTATTGAACGGTTCGTTGCAATGAAGAAATAGAAGCCACCTCAACAAGAGACTGTAGAAGTGAAATAATTTGAAAGAAAATCGTAGAAGCGTATATGATTACCGAATTATAATTCTCGAAATTTTCGAGAGATAATGCAATTGATTTACAAAAATTAGATCGTGATGTTAGATCGTGCATGCTTTTCAATGTTATCTGAATGTTCATACCTACATACGAGTAATGTCATCAATTAAGCAGTTGTAAGTAGCAATTGCAATTTAGCTTTTCTGGACAAAAGCTTAGCTTTTTTGCCTTGTCTCTTCAAATGTGAAAAATGTCAACATTTTTCCGCAAGCTTTCATCAGTTTCCTTATTTATGGTATAAATAGCGAAGCATATTTCTGAACAAAAAACGAAATTGCCTTGTCCCATGAAATGTTTCCGACTCTAAAATTATCGTAATTATTCTGTAGGCATATAATCCTGATATGTAGCATTTTAATGACGTGTGTTCTTAGTGATTATGACAGCATTTGGTCAAATCTTTGTGCAACCATTTGCTGGAAGGTTTTGTTCACACAAAGACATTTGAATTAAAATGATTTGATTCTCAGTAGTCATTATTTCCTGATTTCGTGAAGAGGGTCAGAGTTGCCACAGTACAACCAGGGTCATACCAAAGGAGTCGTTAGGTGGTTTCGTCTCCTCCGAATATGTCTCTGCCATGTTGCATTGTTTCGAAAATAATTTATATTCGTATATAGTTGGTTTTTTAAATCTTTTATTCTTGAAGGGGCCCTAAAGACTTCAGGTTTGAAGTTAAAGTTAATGGAGACTTCAACCCCCGAAACATACACGGAATGTGCAGTGATCTGTAGAAAATCCATCCTCCAAAGAATAGCAATTATAACAAAGCTTTATATTAGGATTAAGATAAAATTAATGTTGAATAGAAAATATTGCTATATAATAATTTCGAAGGTCACAGGGCAGCCTCCGTTTCTCCTCTGGTTTCTTCCCCTTTAAATTCGACCCTCGACCTACCAGGGTCGTTAAAATAAGTTTTCAAAAGTTAAATTTTCAATTAATTATTTCAGTGGCAGAAAGATTTCAACCATTTCGTTTTAGACCTATCCACAAGTTTGTTTATATTTGTTTATAAAACGCATAAATTTTGACTACTTCTGTTTAGAAGGGTGCATTTTTACCATGAAGTATTAATCAGCCGAAACATGCAAAAATAGGCAATATTCAACTTCGCGGGCTTTGCGTTGTTATGAAAAGAACCGAAGCGCAATGAAGTCACTTCTTTTTTTGGAGATTTGGAGATTTTATTGCTAATTACTGGCAGGATTGACGCATGTTTTTCCTGCTGTGTTGGACATTATTTTATATTGACCTATTGAACTTCGAATTCTGTGACACAATTTTTGCAAATTTCAGCCTGATGTTGCGCGGCTGTTTATTCCCCTACCACAGTGTCAAAATTAGTTGTACTTAAATTTACGGTTTCCTTTTGTCCTCAGAGGAGTGCTTTTGCTTATGCCTGAAAGAAATTAAAAAAAGATTTCGTGAGCGAATCTTTACATAAACACAGTACATTTTTTACATAATTCCGCATTTGTTTCATACGTAAACGATCACTTTAAGTAACATGATACTAACGTACACTATCCTCCTTATATATGCTAGCTGGTTTTTTTTAAATTACCTCAATACTGTATTTTCATACACACAATCTGTTGTGCTTGGCTGCTGTCTCGTCATGTGATGACTGCATGATGACGTAGGTTGTTACTTATACGATATATATTTCAAGAGATCATTATTCAACATTAGTACACCATAGTGACTATACGTTGCGATTTTGGAACCAAATTACCAGAACATGGCGTCGTTTTGCGTGAAGACAGTTTTACTTTTGATGTTCTTTACCTACCTAACTTCTACAAATGCACAAATCGTAAGTGACACATCAGGTTTTCTCAGAAGGTTATTTGTGGAATGTAGAAAGAACGTGTGGCAAGGCGATATCGGCTACGAAGTGGAATGTTCCAAATTTTCGCTTATTTACATATCGCTTGCTAACTCCATAATGGCTAGATAGTACATTTTCAAGTCGGGTCTTTAAAACTGGCTAAATTTCACCAAATAGCGACAGTAGTTAATTAATAAGGTTTTCAAACATTCCGTGCATGCACATTCAAATTTGATAATAGGATTTTCAAGACGACCATGAACTTTAAGCTTTTTGCGTTGTAGTGTAGCTATATACATATATAAGGTACATTTGAAGTCTAAAAGTTGTTGTGTGTAGTGTAGTGATACGTGACTGCTAATTAGCCAAATCTCGTCTTTGTTTAAATGAGGACGTTTACTTGGAAACATATTAATTATTTCACTGAAAGGAGGTCATTGCCAACTCTTGGCAGGTTGTCTGTTTAAAATAGAATCTTAACCGTACGATAGTCGATGTCAATTTTTCTTTATAGTGAGGACCTAAGAGTCCACATGGCACTGGTTTAAGTATTTGGTGCCTCGCAAAATCAAAGAAACGGCAGGTAAGATCTATTTTCTCATATATATATGTACCACCTTATTTATTTCATGTCTTTTAATGGTTGTGTCTGATCACGTCGCTTTAAAAATGTTCATCAGTTTTAATGACAATTTCCATTATAGTTTTTCCATTGCGCTGTTGCATTAAAATCATGCACTACATTCAATCACACACTAGCTCGTTCTTATGAATGCATTTGATCACTAAACCGCGAATAATATAGGATGGGATATTCTTTCCGTCACACACTGTGTACGAAATCACTCACTATATAACTTATATGTTTTGAAGCTTTTTGGTGTTATATAAAACAAATATAGTTATAATGTTTTCATTCAGCCAATGTCGATACGAGAAAGATACAATGCCCCATTCACAATGAAACATAATACTTTAAAACTGATACACAGATGTGCCATACATGCGTGTTTAATTGATGTTATTTTGACGTGCACGTAAATGCGAAGCAAAGAATTGCCAATAAAATTATTTGAAAAGAAAACTGATTTACAATTTGTGAATGTGATGGAAAACAGCGCTAGCCTTTATAAAAATGCATGCAGTTCAAATGCGCTAGCCGTTAGTTCAGTTAATTTAATCATGATAATTTTTTTTTTATACCAACTTGTATAGGTCAGGGCAGTTTCTGGCGTTGATGAATTGTATCCTTATAAAAGTTAATGAATTAAACCCTATAAAGATACCATAAAACGTGTTCGTAACGTAGTGATATTACCATTTAGTCTCAGTTTACCAAGTATTATAAAAATGTTAGCCGTCAAAGCTAGGAATTGAAAAAATAAAAATATAAATTTTGAAAGAAAAAGTTGCTTATTATAAAAAAGGAAAAGCATGCAGATAAAACAGCTCATGTCTAAATTGTATCGCCCTTTATCGCACCAAGTAATTAAAGACGTATTTGAAAAAAGAAACGTAAATAAGATCGGATGTCCGGCTACAGCATTCATTTCTTAAGCTACTCTGTTTTGAGGACGGGTAAGGGTAAAACGCGGAAGCGGAATGCCGGAACCGGAATGACGGAAGCGGAAAAAGGGGTAAAACGCGGGAGCGGAAGAAAGGGTAAAACACGGAAAAGAGGGTAAAACGCGGAAAAGAGGGTAAAACGTGGAAAAAAGGGTAAAACGCGGAAAAAAGGGTAAAACGCGGAAAAGAGGGTAAAACGCGAAAAAAAGAGTAAAACGCGGAAAAGAGGGTGAAAATTATTGTATTTCGGTGTAAGCCTATAAAAAATCTTTGACAATTTTGTCCAGTCAGGAACTAAAGGTTGAAAGAAAGAGAGACGTAGGGGTGAGTAGGATTATGTTTCCTCGACATATATATGCTTCTTCATATGTTGCAAGTAAATTAGGTTGATTGTGTGAACATTACATTAGATAGAAGAGCTTTTCTGAACATTTATAGGAAAAATGAGAAAGGACGAGTGGGTGCTCGTGAAACTCGCATGTTCTCAAACTTGCGAATTATACATCCTCGAGATAATTTGCTTCCAATCAAAATTTAGTAGTTACTGCAATGATGACCGATCATAAAATATTGTCCTGCATGCATGGCCATGGGTAGCATCATTATTATTCGAACCGTTATCAGAAATCCTTAAAACTTTAATTAAAAGTGGTTGACCAGTCTCCTATCTCCCAGACTATACACTCTCGGAAATAATTATAGTATTAATGTACTTGTCTAGAGTCAAGATGAAATTATTGAACGGTTCGTTGCAATGAAGAAATAGAAGCCACCTCAACAAGAGACTGTAGAAGTGAAATAATTTGAAAGAAAATCGTAGAAGCGTATATGAGTACCGAATTATAATTCTCAAAATTTTCGAGAGATAATGCAATTGATTTACAAAAATTAGATCGTGATGTTAGATCGTGCATGCTTTTCAATGTTATCGAATGTTCAAACCTACATACGAGTAATGTCATCAATTAAGCAGTTGTAAGTAGCAATTCCAATTTAACGTTTCTGCACAAAAGCTTAGCTTTTTTGCCTTGTATCTTCAAATGTGAAAAATGTCAACATTTTCCCGCAAGCTTTCATCAGTTTCCTCATTTATAGTATAAAAGCGAAGCATATTTCTGAACAAAAACGAAATTGCCTTGTCTCATGAAATGTTTCCGACTCTAAAATTATCGTAATTATTCTGTAGGCATATAATCCCGATATGTTAAGCATTTTAATGACATGTGTTCTTAGTGATTATGACAGCATTTGGTCAAATCTTTGTGCAACCATTTGCTGGAAGGTTTTGTTCACACAAAGACATTTGAATTAAAATGATTTGATTCTCAGTAATTATTGTTTCCTGATTTCGTGAATATAGGGTCACAGACTCACAGTACTAGTTGCCACACTACAACCAGAGTCATACCAAAGGATTCGTTAGGTGGTTTCCTCTCCTCCGAATATGCCTCTGTCATGTTGCAATGTTTCGAAAATAATATGATATCAAGTCGTGAACAAACTGTTTGCATTTTAACTTCTTTAGATTTTAAACTTTTTTGAGCGGTATATTTATCTCATGCATTATTGGTTCACTATGATTTTAGACGAATATTAGCCGAAAATGCGAAATTAGGCAATTTTCAACTTTGTGCGCATTGTTGTTATGAGAAGAACCGAAGCGCGATGAAGTCACTTCATTTTTTGGAAATTTTGAGCCGCCTTTCATTGCCTAATACACAGGGCCGTAGCTAGACCGCTTAATTGGGGGGGGGCGGGGAGTATATTCATATATTCATGTTCATATACCGTAGGAACAATAGCGTACAAACGAAATCAGTCGAGCATAGGAGGAATATATGAATATACACCCCCCCCCAATTAAGCTTCTAGCTACGGCCTTGATTGCACACAGGTTGGACTGTATTTTCATACACATAATCTGTTGTGCTTGGCTGCTGTCTCGTCATGTGTTGACTAATGACGTAGGCTGTTGCTTATAAATTACGATATACTAAGAGATAATCATTCAACATTAGTACACTATAGTGACTATATACCTTGCACAAGCTGTGATCTTGGAACCAAATTACCAAAATATGGTGTCGTTTTGCGTAAAGTCTGTTTTACTATTGATGTTCTTTTCCTACCTAACTTCTACAAACGGCCAAGTAAGTGACACATCATAATTATTTACTCGTAGAAAGTTATTTGCAGAATGTAGAAAGGTCGTGTGGCAAAACGATATCGATTACGCAGTTGAATGTTCCAAATTTTCTTATTTACATGTACTTTGCTAACTCTATATATAACGACTATAGATAGTACATTTTTAATGCGGGTTTCTCAAACCGACTAAATTTCACCAAATAGGGACAGTGGTTAATTAATACAATTTTCAAACATTGCCCGCACATTGGAAACATGAATTATAAAGAAGGTCAATGCCAACTCTTGCCAGGTTATCTGTTTAAAATAGAAACTTAACCGTACGATAGTTGAAGTCGATTTTTCTTTATAGTGAGGACCACCAGCCACTAAGGGCACTACTAAGGGTGGTGGCGGTGGTTTAAGTATTTCGTGCCTCGCAACATTGAAGAAACGGCAGGTATGATCTATTTTCTCATATGTATACAGCGCATGAGAAATAACCTAACATTGCGGTCGCGTCGCTTTAAAAATTTCCATCGTTTTTTTAATGGCAGTTTCCATTGCTCGGTCTAAGCGTAAAAAGCGTTTTGGCATTGCGCTGTTGCATTAAAATCAGCACATTCAATCGTGCACTCGTTCATAGGCATTTGATCACTAATCCGTGAATAATATAGGATGAGATGTTTACGAATTGTCACGGTATGGTGTTACATATGAAAAATAATTAATGTTTTCATTATTCATGCAATAAGAATATTTACAAAAATTTTTACCTCCCGAGAAAGATAGAATGTTCCATTCGCAATGAAACATAATACTTTAAAATTTCTGATACCAAGATGTTTCAGATGTGCCCATACGTGCATATGCATGTTTAATTTATGTTATTTTGACGCGCACGTAAATGCGAACGAAATAATTGCCAATAAAATTATTTAAAAAGAAAACTCATTTACAATTGTGCATCTGACGTCTCGTCTAAAGCATGCTACATTGACGTATGCGTAAATAAAACACGGAATCTTTATCACATAAATCTTTATGAAACAAAGCAAGCACATTCTATTGTCGAAATGACTGCACCACTGCCAGGATCATGTTATATACTGATTTGAGTGATTTCAATACCTCAAAGTCATCTCATGCTTCGTTTTTCAGGCCTGTTACAGTCGCATGAGCCGAATTTTGAAGTGACACGAATGTCATGGAAAACAGGGCTGGCAGTTTATAAAAATGTGGTTTAAATGCGCTACCTTAGTTTGGCTAATTTAACCATGTAGCATCAACTGTGGAATAACAACTGCCTAAAATAGACAAGACACTTCTCGACGTTTCGACCAGCATGCATGAGGGCCTTCGTCAGGAGAGTTAGTGTGAAAATAAATAGGGGAGAATACATGTTTTGTATGAGGACAAAACACGTGATAAAAATGGGCCAATAGAAAAAAAAATCAATACAAATTGGAATACTTAATTGCGCTGCCAAAGAGATGCCTGCAATGAGGGAAGCCTGATCAGTAACGAAAATATATTAAACCATGCAGCTTTGATGTAAATAAAGAAATTGAAGTCATATTACTCGCATGAATTGAAAGAGAGTCTTTCATTTATGCCGGAGGGATGAAGAGTGCCAAGACTGTAGATGAGTCGCATTTCTTGTCGTTTACGGCTATCGTTAGTACCGGAAATGGGACAGAGGGCACTAATTCTCATGCCTTGTACACAATGATTACCAGAGGTAAAGTGTCTGGCAACAGACACTATCGTTATACCACAGTTGATGCTAAGTTGTTTGAAGACGCTCCCTCGCCGCTCGCTTGTTATAATTTAACCATAATAAAAATTTTTTGATTATACCAACTTGTCTAGGTCAGGGCAGTTTCTGGTGTTGATGAATTGTATCCTTTATGAAAGTTAATGAATTAAACCCTATAAAGATACCCTATAACGTATTAGTGACGTACCGGTATTAACATTTAGTCTTACTGTCTTAGTTTACCAATAAAAGTGTTAGCCGTCAAAGCTAGGAATTGAAAAAATTAATAAAAAATTTTGAAAGAAAAAGTTGCTTATTACAAAAGGAAAAGCAGATTAAACAGCTGATGTCTAAATGGTATCGCCCTTTATCGCACAAAAAAACTAAAGAAGTATTTAAAAAAAAGTATTTAAAAAAAAGAAACGTAAATAAGTTTATGTCCGGCCACAGCATCCGTTTCTTAGGCTACTCTGTTTGTGGACTAATTACGAAAAATCTTTAACAATCTTGTTCAGCCAAGAACGAAGAAGGGGAGAAACCGAGGTTAGTAAAACTATTTTACCATTTAATACGTTATCTACATGCACCGGGCGTTTTTAAGAGAGTGCTTTTAACCCTGCGAGCTTGTTGGGAGTAATTAATATTGTGTGAGTGGTAAAAATCTTAAGATGCATCGCCATTTTGAACAATTTTAGTTTTATTACATGGGGAAAAAACGAGCACGGACGATGCTGACATTTCCACTATATTTTTGCGTTTATGAACTATTAAAAATAAACCCTTTTTTATTAGTGTCGTCAATTTTTTTTCTTCGGTCGAACATTTTATTTGAGCACCAATATCATAATTGACCATAACAAAAAAGATGGCGGATGTACATTTTACCAGAATCCATTGCGGTCGGAAATTGTTAAAAAAAGCGAACTGACGTCTTTTAAAGGACAGGCATAAAACAGGAAGTTATTTTCTTCGCTGTGTTAAAATTTCACGTCATTAGGAGTTTTTCTTGCTATCTTTTTTCAGTCAATCATTCTTAATGCCCACAATGCATTCTGGTAAAATGTACATGCCGCTATCTTTTTCCTTACGGTCAATTGATGATGACGCATCACAAAAATACTCCTCGAACATGTGCCTTTTATTCAACTAATTACTACAACTTGGAACTTTAAAAGTCCCCGGAAATCATATCGAACTGTTGCAAAGATTAGCTTTAACGTAAGCTTGCAGTACGTTACAGCCTCAAACAACTAAAAGTTGATTGGATACACTTGGAAACAGGACCTATTTCAGTCTTTTATCGCAGATTGCGCGGATCCGAAGTACTCCGTAAACCGTAATAATATAGTATTTAATGTGTTTCTGTATAGAGTGAAGATGAAATTATTGAACGGTTGGTTGACGCTGGAATGAATAATTAGCAGTTAGCACGTGGATAAAAGACTGTAGAAAACAAGTAAAATAACATAGGAAGAATAGAAAGAAATTAGAAAGAATATCGTTGCATGTAATGGAGGGTATGTGAAGCAATATTTTCAAGAGATAAGGCAATTGATTTATACAAAATAAAGTCAGATCAATCATGCATATACATGATGTTTCATCAAATTTATGATGAAAAATAATCAAAAATAAATTTCTAGTGTTATCGTACACATTTCAAAATTTCCGCAATGTCAAATTTTTTCCGCAAGCTTTCATCAGTTTTCTAATCTATATCAGTATAAATAGCGAAGCATTTTTTTGGGCAAGAAACGAAATTGCCTTGTCTCACGAAAGGTTTCCGACTCTAAAATTATCGTAATTCTGTAGGCATATAAATTCTGTAATTCTGTGGGCATATGATCTTTATACGTTAAGCATTTTAATGACAATGTTCTTAGTGATTATGACAGCGATTTGGTCAAATCTTTGTGAAACCATTTGCTGGAAGCTTTGTTCACACAAAAGGCATTTTAATTAAAATTTTAATTTTGGTTTCAACGTTGTTCCAGAATTTCGTAAGCAGTTCCACATACAATTAACCAGGGCCATTCCATACCGGATTTGTTTTTCAAGGGCGGTTTTCCCTGATTAAGTTCATCCCGTGATGCATTGTTAGAAATTGTCGATTTCAAATATTCGGATGCAAATCTATCTTTTAGAAATTTTGGCTCCACATCCGTGGTAGTTTATAGGCATGGCCCAAAGGTACCCAACATACGCCCAAAGAATCTGCCATACCTTGGGTAAAAAAGTTCATTGCTTTCTTTGAATGAGAAATCCCGAGCAAGTAATAATATTCCAGTTGCGATTCCAGTAAACACATTACATAGAATTTCCAATGAAATTTATACCAGAGATGTATAAGATATTACTCTGAGCGCCAAATTATGAAAATCTGGCGGGAAATTTCAATCTCAACCTTTGCCGGAAACAAAGCATGCGTACATTACCTTTAAACAGATGAGAAAGTATACGTTAGCTATAGCTAGAACAACCACATCAAATTAGTCGTTAAGGGGCTTCGTTTCCTCCGGCGAATATGTATCTGCCATGTTGCATTGTTTCGAAAATAATTTATATTCGGATAAAGGTTGGTTTTTTAAATCTTTCATTCGGGAATTTACATAATTACATTCTTAAAAGTCTAGCTCTAAAGACTTTGGGTTTGAAGTTGAAGTTAATGGAGACTTCAAACCCACAAGCATACACGGAATGTGCATGATCACGAGAAGAGCCGTCTTCCCATGCAAGAATCGTAATTATAAGAAAGCTTTATTACTCGTGCTCTAGTAGAGCATGAGTCTAGGTTTCGTCGTGTGTAAGTCGCGTTTTGGACCTCGGTGACCCAGAATGCATTATTGCGCACTTGACCCAATAATGTATGACGAAATGTAATTATCCGACAATACAAGCCACATTTTACAAACCATACGAAGGATGCAAAATATATATGCACATAAGACATTACTACGATACAACATTTACATGCATATTGATTGGTGCGATGTATATTACGAGATATAATTATCCTACAATTAATACAAGCCACATTTTACACACAATACGAAGGATGCAAAATGTTTTCGCAGTTTTAGACGTACAGATGCTTACAAATTATACTTATTAATACCTAAATGTTTGAAGCGTCGACTGACATTAGGAACGATACGAATCAATACTATTACAACTAGTTTTTTGAAACCTCTCGTCGGAACTAAAAAACTGCAGTCAATATAGAATTATTGACACAGTAATATGTCACGCCGTGCGGATTGTTAGGTTACATATAATCGGTATTTGTGAATTGTGACAATAATGTAAATGTATTATTTTACTTCGTTCCACACAATTAGAAATTCTGTAGTACACGCTCATTATTCTGATCATTATGTTGTTGTCACCTCGATACAATATAATTGCAAAGGTGACACCGTGACAGGGCTGCCTCCGTTTTCCCCCTGGATTCTTTAGCCTGAAAAATTCGACCGTCGATCCTGGTGATGCCTGGGTCGTTAAAATAAAATTAATTACCAAAATTCACATTTTCAATTAATTATTTCAGTGGCAGAAAGATTTTAACCATTATGCATATGCATTACACAGGTTGGACGCAAGTGCAGACGTTTTTTCTTGGGGCGTTGGACACTATTCATTGACCTATTGAATTTCTCTGACGCATTTCAGTTTGCAAGTTTCAGCATGTTGCGGCTGTTTATTACCGTATACCACATGCAGCTGTGTTTAAATTTACTTCAGTTAACATCGATGCCTTAGCGAGCGGTTTCCTTTTGTCCTCAGCGAGCCGAACGGTTTCCTTTTGTCATGTTATAGCATTTAAAAAAAAATACCTCAATACTGCAGTATAAATACATGTATTTTCGTGCACATAATCTGTTGTGCTTAAATGTTGGATCGCGTGACGTGATGACTTGATGACGTGGGCTGTTGCTTATAAAATGAGATCATCATTCAACATTAGTACACTATAGTGACTATACGCTGCATAATTACGTTGTGATTTTGGAACTAAATTACCAAAATATGGTGTCGTTTTGCGTGAAGACAGTTTTACTTTTGATTCTCTTTACCTACCTAACTTCAACAAATGGCCAAGTAAGTGATACATCATGTTTACTCGTATAGAAGGTCTACGAATACTCAAATTTATGCAGAATGTAGAAAGGTCGTGTGGCAAGACGATATCGGGTACGCAATGTTCGAAATTTCACTTATTGTACATGTTATAATTCGCTAACTCTATAACGACTATAGATAGTACATTTTCAAGGTGGGTTTCTCAAACAGGCTAAATTTCACCAAACAGAGACAGTAGTTATTAGTTTATTAATATGGGTTTCAAACATTGCGCGCACAATTAGATTTTCAAGACGACCATCCACTTTAATTAGAGTTTGGCGTTGTAATTAATGGAGCTATGCCTATATACAAGGTACATCTCAAGTATAAAATTTGTTGTGTGTAGTGTAGTCATACGTGACTGCCAACTAGTCAAATCTCGTCTTTGTTTAAAACAAGAATGTTTCTTGGGAACATATGAATTATTTCACTGAAAGGAGGTCACTGCCAACCCATGCCTGGTTGTCTGTTTAAAATTAGTCGATGTCGATTTTTCTTTATAAGCGTGGTGACTGCCGTGGTTTAAGTATTTCGTGCCTCGCAAGATTGAAGAAACGGCAGGTATGTTGTCATACAGGGTGTACCAAAAAATGTCCCAAATGTAAAATTTCCGTTTATCAGGAAATGTTGCAGAATTTGGGAAATTTTTGTGTTCGTAGGGATAGTTAAGACTTATCTGGTATACCTATATAGGGCACGCTTTGTTAAGATTTATCTGGTATACCTAGGGCAAGTGTTTTTTCATCAACAAAATTTTGTTACGGGGGGGGGGTCATATCCACTGATATTGAGAGGGCTTGCTCGCGAAAATATGAAACTGAAAATGACATACTTATTGAGCTGACTAAAAGTAGGAAAGGTTTTTGATAAACTGTCAAAGTTTCTAAGCATGGTAAACACTGAACGGCGAACCATTTGTCTGTCCTGCCTCAAATTCTCCATTTCGTTCGAAATTTTTCCTTCCAAATCGCCTAGATTTGCCGGTGGTGTGGACAAATGGTTCGAAATGGTAAATGTAGCGATAGAAACTATCGTGATGACAGAAACTAACACATACATAATCGTCGGCATAGAGTGCTGAATGTTTGCGCAGAACGGTAAAACCCAGAATGAACTTGACAAACGAAGTGATATAATGAGAATTTGTAATTGAATCGAATCATAGTATTTGTACAAATCTTTTTAAAGAGTTATATTATAAAATAAATAGAAAACTTTTTTTGTGTTTCTATACAGTCATAGAAACGCTATATAAACACTATAACTGTATGTATAAAACACGGAAAATATTTCTTTTTCTTAATAAAATAATATTTACCTTCCAAGAAAGATAGAATGTTCCATTCGCTATGAAAATAATACTTTAAAATTTCTGATACACAGATGTTTCAGATGTGCCCATACGTGCATATGCATGTTTAATTGTGCTATTTTGACGCGCACGTAAATGCGAACGAAATAATTGCCAATAAATTTATTCAGTGAAAACTCATTTCCAATTTGTGCATCTGTCGTCTCGTCTAAAGCATGCATTAATGACGCACGTGTAAATAAAACACGGAATCTTTATCACATAAATCTTTATGAAACAAAGCAACACATTCTATTGTGGAAATGACTGTACCACTGCCAGGTTAAAGTGACGCGAATGTGATGGAAAACAGCCTTTATAACAGTTTAAATGCGCTTAGTTTAGCTCATTTAACCATGATGAAAAATCTTTGCTTATTCCAACTTGTCTAGGTCAGGGCAGTTTCTGGTGTTGATGAATTGTATCCTTTATGAAAGTTAATGATACCCTGTGACGTCTAAGTGACGTACCGCGGTATTACCATTCAGTCTCTTTACCAAGTATTATAAAAATGTTAGCCGTCAAAGCTAGGAATTGAAAAAATTAATAAAAAATTTTGAAAGAAAAAGTTGCTTATTACAAAAGGAAAAGCAGATTAAACAGCTGATGTCTAAATGGTATCGCCCTTTATCGCACAAAGTAACTAAAGAAGTATTTAAAAAAAAGAAACGTAAATAAGTTTATGTCCGGCCACAGCATTAATTTCTTAGGCTACTCTGTTTGTGGACTAATTACGGAAAATCTTTAACAATCTTGTTCAGCCAAGAACGAAGAAGGCGAGAAACAGAGGTTAGTAGAAATATTTTACCATTTAATACGTTATGTACATGCACAGGGTGTTTTAAAGAGAGTCCTTATATAACCCTGCGAGTTGTTGGGAGTAATTTAGCCTATAATTGTTCAGTTGTGTATAAAGAAATTTAAGATGGTTCAGCTATTTTTGAACAATTTTAGTTTAATAATGTGGGGAAAAAACGAGCACGGACGATGACATACGCATATATCAGTTTCGCATTTATATGAACTGATTAAAAATAAACAATTTTTATCAGTGCTGTCAATATATTTTCTTCGTTGCAACATTTTCTTTGAGCGCCATCGTATCATAATTGATGAAAACGTATCGCAAAAACACTTCGCCAACATGTGCCTTTTATTCAACCGATTACTATAACTTGGAACTTTGAAAGTCCTCGGAAATCATAATTTTATGGAACTATAGCAAAGATTAGTTTTAACGTGCGCTTGCAGTACGTTACAGCCTCAAACAACTAAGAAGTTGATTGGATACATTTGGAAACAGGGCCTCTTTCAGTCTTCTATCGCAGATTGCGCGGATCCGAAGTGTAGTAGTTACGTCATCGTGTAACTTGATAGAGACATACATATACACTGGCGGTCAAAAAGAACTGCTCAAATGTTGCTATTGTCGTTTTTAACAGGAATCGTGACAATCAATCTTTTATTATACACTAGCGGTCAAAAAGAACTGTTTAGACACAAATTCATAAAGAAGAAGCGGATATAGGAGAGAGCTTTATAGGCATTTTGGATAATTCTTTTATTCCAAGCAATATTTCAGTAATGTAATGCAACCTGCCACACTTCCAAGATAGTCAAACAATGGTTTCAGGAAGAGGGAGTGACAGAAATGGATTGGCCTGCACAGTCAAAATACCTTAACCCTATTGAAAATCTGTGGGACAATGTCAAGAGGATAGTACAAGAAAGGAATTAATTCAGGAAGCGTTCATGATTTATGGGCTGCTGTAAAGACTGTCCATAGGATGAATTTCTTTTTAACGCTCAAGATTACCACCTTAACAAAAAGTATGCCACGTCGGTGTAAGGCCGTCATCAATTATAAGGCTAAAGGAGGGTCAACAAAATATTAATTAAGAATTAAAAAACGAGTCGCGTGCCTTTATGGTGTAATAATGCACGATGGGGGAATGTTGGGAGAATACGAGAGAAGCTTGTAAAACACGAGGCGTAGCCGAGTGTTTTACAAGCTTCTCGAGTATTCTTCCAACATTTCCCCGAGTGCATTATTACACCATAAAAGCACGCGACGAGCTTTTTTAATTCTTTTATAATATAAGAAGAAATTATAGGGCAACAACAAAATTTATTTATTTGATCAATAATGAAATTCTCCTTACATGTTATTTAAGATGTTGCTTAGCAACAAAAGCTTCAAAAGCCAGAAGCGTGCATTATGGCCTCACAATGCACGCGCGGTAGCCAATCAAATTGCTCGTTATATCATACTTATATTATAATATTTCATATAGCTTAGCATGTAATCTAGTCTATATTTACTCGTATATATGGTTAGAGGGACAATTACGTTCATTTGAGAGCATTTTCACTTGTTTTGAGCAGTTCTTTTTTACCGCTAGCTCGGTAATATAGTGAGAGCATTGATATATATAGAAAAGGAGCACATAACACATAGACTGGGATTTTGTTAATTTCGTATTATTGATTATTACTAAATAAAAGAATATTATACGAAGTACTCCATAAACCGTAATAATTATAGTATTTAATGTGCTTCTCATTATAGAGTGAAGATGAAATTATTGAACGGTTGGTTGGCGCCGGAATGAATAATTTGCAGTTAGCACGTCAATAAAAGACCGTAGAAGACAAGTAAAATAATATATGGGAAGAATAGAAAGAAATTAGAAAGAATATCAATGCATGTAATGGAGGGTATGTGAAGCAATATTTTCAGGAGATAAGGCAATCGATGCATGACGTTTCATCAAATTTATGATGAAAAGCAACCAAGAATAAATTTACAATGTCAAAATTTTTCCGCAAGCTTTCATCAGTTTTCTCATCCATATCAGTATAAATAGCGAAGCATTTTTCTGGGCAGGAAACGAAATTGCCTTGTCTCATGAAATGTTTCCGACTCTAAAATTATCGTAATTTTGTAGGCATATAAATTCTGTAACTCTGTAGGCATGAAATCTTTATACGTTAAGCATTTTAATAACAATGTTCTTAGTGATTATGGCATCGATTTGGTCAAATCTCTGTAATTATAAAACCATTTGCTGGAAGCTTTGTTCACACAAAGGCATTTGAATTAAAATTTTAATTTTGGTTTCATCGTTGTTCCACAATTTCGTGGTCCACAGTACAACCATGGCCATTCCATAGTGGATTTGTTTTTGAAGGGCAGTCTCCCCCGATTTAGTTCATCGCGTGATGCATTGTTAGAAATTGTCGATTTTAAAAATTCGGATGCAAATCCATCATTTAGAAATTTTGGCTCCACATCCGTGGACCGTGGTAGTTTAGGTATGGCCCAAAGGTACCCAATTTACGCCCAAAGAATCTGCCATACCTTGAGTAAAAAAGTTCATTGCTTTCTTTGGATGAGAAATCCCGAGCAAGTAATAATATTCAAGTTGCGATTCCATGCAGTAAACGCATTACATAGAATTTCTAATGAAATTTATACCAGAGATATATAAGATATTACTCTGAGCGCCAAATTATGAAATCCTGGCGGGAAATTTCAATATCAATCTTTGCCGGAAACAAAATATGCGTATACATTACCTTTAAACCGATGAGAAAGTATACGTTAGCTATAGACATAATAATTGAAGCCAATTATACATAAAGCACTGAAACAGGAGAATGCAGTTTATTTCGGAATAATTTCCATTTTTTATGCCTTTTTGCAAAGGCATAACCAACTGTAAAAGTCTATTACACCTTCGCTTTAACTTCAAAAAGTGTTTTTGAAAGTGTAATTTGAATTTTGATATGACAAAATAATGTCACTACATACTAAAAGTAGTAAAACTTTTAGCCCTCGACTGCAATCACAGAATAAAATAACATTTGAGGTTTTCTGTTTGTCTCTGAAGATTTTGTACTTTTTAATCGTTTGAAGATTTTAAACCATTAATAATTAATTGCTGCCATGGCCGCATAATGCAGTAAATATTGTATACTACCAAAGACAAAGTTTAGACTAGCTTTATATGATTACTTTTGTACCCGCGAATGATATAGAAATATTAGCTATACCTATAATATATACTCCATAAAATTTAATATTGCCAGATATGATAAAATATGACACACCTATATTGAGTTTTGTGTCATTTCATATTATAAGTTTAGGTCAGATAAGCACAGGAAATTGTGTACTTGGTTTAAAAAAGCGAGGGGTTGCTGCATGCATATAATTATTTTTAGTTAACAATCATACCACAAGCTCGAGTCGTATGAGCTGATAGCCGATGAGTTGCGTAGCACCGAGCCGGCTAAATCACTATCAGCCATATACCACGAGAGCGAGTTTTATAATATAGCCGAATTCCATTTGTTGAGCGACAAAAGTATACCAGAATTCTGTCAATTTCTTCTTTATTTACCTCAGCTAACTGGTCAGCCATTTTGCTTTTTCTACGGCTTTGCTACCCGCCGTATAGCCATATAGGAGCTGATATACGGTGGTTAGCTCGATCAAACAGATTTCGGAATAGCTCATAATATACAGTGAGTAGCTATAATATTAATTCAAATTATGTTTTAAAGAAATCAAAACTGAATATACCAGCTTTGTAAAGAAATATATAATAACAATTGAAATCTTCATCACAGTTAGTACTGTTTCCAAAAATTCAGTTGTTCGAAAAGCTTTTAGATTAAACAGTGAGTGGTTCGTGAGGTACTCAGGAAACAATTATAGATTAATTAAATAAGGTACATTAGTTATGTTAGAGTCTAGGTAATTGTCGAGAGTCGAGAGTCGAGAGTAAAATGTCAAGAGTCGATTTCGCGCACAAAATGATGTTTCTATTTATGTGTTAGGTTTACTTTTACTTATATTCATAGCACGTTACCTATGCCAAGAGACTATGGTGACACTGTTTTTTTATCAATTGACGCTTTATGTTTCAACTTCCGACATGGATGCGTCAAGTGACAGAACTCGACGCACACCTTGCGCTTTTTGTCTCGTTTATGAAACGATCGATTCTGTCTTTAAAAGTGTTGCATAAATATAAAAAAATGTTGAAACGGTTATATTCCGATATTTTGAGCGGTAACTCGGGAAACTCGGGCGAGGAAAATGAATACCAAATGAGTCCGAAGACGTGGCTCTGGCGAAAGCCCTAGAAGCGAGCAACGTAACGTAAATGAAATATACTGCGACTTGTTCATCAAACAAACACGCCCTTTTCACACTAGTTTCTTTTATAGACTTTTACTTTTAGACTTTTACCTGCTGTGATTGACCTTTATCTGAAGGGTCAGATAAAGGAAGGCAAGATCTATATAACACTTACAAACATCGCTGTCTGTGGCGTATTCAATGCAGGCATTTTATTTCGTGGAGGTCTACATGCGTGTGTGTCAGAAATGCTAAAACGCTCAGAAATATGAGTATATAATCTTTAACAGAATCGATCGCGCTTGATAAACGAGACAAAAAGCGCAAGGTGTGCGTCGAGTTCTGTCACTTGACGCATCCAGGTCGGAAGGTGAATAGTCTCTTAGCATAGGTAACGTGCAGTGAATATAAGTAAAAGTAAACTTAATACAAAAATAAAAACATCATTTTGTGCGCGAAATCGACTCTCGACATTTTACTCTCGACTCTCGACCTTTTACTCTCGACTCTCGACCTTTTACTCTCGACTCTCGACTCTCGACAATTACCTAGACTCGTTATGTTATATTAGTTCTGTTTATATTAGTTTGTGACAATGACATGTGTCAGTTGACACGAAAAGTAGATTGCATGTTAAAGTTAAAGCCAATTAGGAACTCCTATCAAAAGGATCTAAAAGTAAAGCTAACCTGTATTGTCGACACCTGTATTGCTAACCTGTATTGTATTGCTAACCAGATAAATATTGAATGTAGCCCTGAGGACACGCCAAAGAAATAAGTAGCAACGATTAATTTCTTAACTCATTTACATTATTACTTTACTTATAATTCTTAATATTGTATATATATAGATCGAATGGTATCAGTATCAGTGTTAATAAACAATCACAGGTCAAAACTCTACTACATTCATCGAAATAAAGCGCATAACTTCAACGGACCAGTGGGTAAGAGCTGATATACTTTTATACATTTTCTGAATAACTGAACCAACATCTTGTGCGTTAAATATGTATATACTTCCAATGAAAATTGGAAACTGAATATATTTACACCGAAATGTTTCAGCTCCGGGATCCGTTGTTAAATAAATAAATTATATTTTTCATTTTGAACCCATCCGCCCGTTTAAGATAAACGCTTTTCGCACAGCTGGTCTCAGGTGCTCAACGGAAAGATTTTATGAAGTCGATATATTTGAAAAGCGATGCTACTGAACTAATGGATATGTACATACAAAGAATTTAATTTAGGATACAAATTAATCTAAAAAATTATTGCTTTTCTTGGCGCGACAGTAAACAATATTGTCGAATACCGCCGATCAATTTATTCATCAATTGGAGTTTCCCCTTCAATTCGGGTCAAAATTAGCTTCAAAGTTCAAAGAAGGCGATAGCACATTTTATCCATTTAAGAATCGTAATTATATATAAGAAAGCTTTATATTAAGATTAAGATCAAATGTTGAATGGAAAATATTGCTATATAATTGCAAAGGTGACAGGGCTGCCAGACGTTTTTTCCTGCGACGTTGGACATTATTTCTTGACCTATTGAACTTCTCTGACGCATTTCAGTTGGCAAGTTTCAGCATGTTGTGGCTGTTTTTTACCCTATACCACATGCAGCTGTGTCAAAATTTACTTCAGTTAACATCGATGCTTTAGCGAGCGGTTTCCTTTTGTCTTCAGCGAGCGGTTTCCTTATGCCCAGTTACAGCATTTTAAAAAAAACTCAGTAATGTATTTTCGTACACATAATCTGTTGTGCTTAAATGATGGATCGCGTGACGTGATGACTTGATGACGTAGGCTCTTGCTTATAAATTACAATATATATATTTCAAGAGATCATCATTCAACATTAGTACACTATATTGACTATACGTTGCATAATTACGCTGTGATTTTGGAACCAATTACTAAAATATGGTGTCGTTTTGCGTGAAGACAGTTTTACTTTTGATGCTCTTTACCTACCTAACTTTTACAAATGCATAAGACGTAAGTGAGACATCAGGTTTACTCGTAGAAGGTTATTTGCAGAATGTAGAAAGGTCGTGTGGTAAGACGATATCGTGTACGCAGTGGAATGTTCCAAATTTTCGCTTATTTATATGTTATAATTTGTTAAGTCTATAACGGCTACATAGTACATTTTCAAGGTGGGTTTCTCAAACAGGCTAAATTTCACCAAACAGGGAGAGTATTTATTAGTTATAATTAATATGGGTTTCAAACATTGCACGCACATTCACATTTGATAATTAGATTTCAAGACGACCATCCAATTTAATGGCCTTTAATTAGGGTTTGGCGTTGTTATGCATGGAGCTATGCCTATACAAGGTACATCTGAAGTATAAACATTGTTTTGTGTAGTGTAGTGATACGTGACTGCCAAGTGCCAACTAGTCAAATCTCGTCTTATATGAATTATTTCACTGAAAGAAGGTCATCGCCAAACCATGCCAGGTTGTCTGTTTAAAATAGAACCTTAACCGCACAATAGTCGATCTCGATATTTCTTTATAAGGGTGGTGGCAGCCGTGGTTTAAGTATCTCGTACCTCGCAAGATTAAAGAAACGGCAGGTATGATGTATATATACAGGGTGTACCAAAAAATGTCCAAAATGTAAAATTTCCGTTTATCAAGAAATGTTGCAGAATTTGGGAAATGTTTGTGTTCGTAGAGATTGACTTATCTGGTATACCTAGGGCAAGTTTGCTTTTTCATTAACAAAATTATGTTACAAGAAAAATAATGCGTATACTAGGATCAATGCGCGACGAATGCAAACGAATATTTCACTGCGCGCAATGGATTAAATGCATCATTGATTTTAGCGTGACGGATCTCATGCAAGGGTTGGGAAATCAATAAATTAAAGCGAGAAACTGAACACAAAGATTAAACGATTTATTAACAAGATTTTTTATTCGTGATGTTAATCCTCAACATGTCCACCATTTCGTTATAAGAAAACTGCGGCTCGTCTGAGCATGACGAACCATTTGTCTGTCCTGGCTCAAAATCAAATTTTCCATTTCTATCGAAAATTTTTCTTGTTGTGTGGTCAAATATATATATATATGCAAAAACGTTGTATAGATGTACCTTGTATAGGCATAGCTCCATTTGCAAAAACGTTGGCCGCAGATAGATAATTAGATACATACTCAAAATCTAATTAGAATTGCATATGTTGTGTAATATGATAATATCAAAAACCCGTGTTGGCCATGTAGCTCAGTTGGCAGAGCATCGGACTAGTATAACGAAGGCCGTGGGTTCAAATCCTGCCGTGGTCAAGTACATTTTTTTGCTTGCCATGGCAGGCTGCCATTCGGTGACATATCCTACTAAAATCCTTCCCGAGTACCATCTACAAAATAAATGCGAAGCAAAGAATTGCGAAATGATATAAATGTAGTGATAGAAACTATCGTGATGAGAGAAACTAACGCATATTAAATCGTCCGCCGGGATAGAGTGCTCAATGCTTGCGCAGAGCGATATAACCCAGGATGAACTTGACAAACGAAGTAATCAGTGTAATCAGTATTTGTAATTGAATCGATTATAACATTTGTACAAAATCTTTTTATTGAGTTATATAAATAAATAGAAAACATTTTTTCCTGGGTTTCTATTCAGTCATAGAAATACTTGTGAGAGTTTTGAAGAACTCGAAAGAAGTGGAAAAACTCGCCATACGGGCTCGTTTTCCCATTGATTATTTCTCAGTATTTTAAAGTGACGCGCGGGAATGTGATGGGAAACAGCCTTTGTAGAAACGCAGTTTATATGCGCTTAGTTTTGCTAATTTTGCCGGTTTAAGTGCGCTTAGTTTAGCTCAGTAATATAAAATATCTTTGCTTATATACCACTGAACTTGTCTAGGTCAGGGCAGTTTCTGGTGTTGATGAATTGTATCCTTTATGAAAGTTAATGAATTAAACCCTAGATACCCTATAACGTATTAGTGACCTACCGCCGTACCGCGGTATTACGATTTAGTCTCTTTACCAAGTATTATAAAAATGTTAACCGTCAGAGCTAGGATTTGAAAAAATTAATATAAATTTTGAAAGAAACAGTTGCTTATAACAAAACAAAAAGCTGGTAAAACATCTGATGTCTAAATGGCATAAACCGCCCTTTATCACATCATGCAAGTAAGGATGAAGTTAAAAAAAGCGTAAATAAGTTTGCGTCCGTCCACAGCTTTTTTTTATATATAGGCTATTGCGTTTGTGGAATAAATACGGAAAATCTTTAACAATCTTGTCCAGTCAAGAACGAAGAAGGAGAGAAACAGAGGTTAGCAAAAAGATTTTACCATTGAATTTGTTATCTACATGCACAGGGTGTATGAAAGCTTCTAACCCTGCGAGCTGTTGGGAGTAACTTTGAACCATTTTATAGTTTTTTATATAGGGAAAAAACGAACACGAACGATGTTGACATTTCCACTACATTTTCGCGTTTATGAACTATTAAAAATAAAACCCTTTTTATCATGCAGTATTGTCAATTTGTCTTGCTCGGTCCAACATTTTCTTTGAGCACCAATCATATCATCATTGATAATAACGTATCGTAGAAACACTTCGCCAACATGTGCCTTAAGTTTATTCAACTGATTAACTTGGAACTTCTCGAAAAGTCCTCGGAAATCATATCGCACTGTAGCAAAGATTACTTTTAACGTGTGCTCGCAGTATGTTACAACCTCAAACAAATAAAAAGTTTATTGGATACACTTGGAAACAGGTCCTCGGTCAGTCTTCTATCGCATGCAGATTGCGCGGATCCGAAGTACTCCGTAAACCGTAATAATTATAGTATTTAATGTGCTTCTATAGAGTGAAGATGAAATTGTTGAACGGTTGGTTGACGCTGGAATGAATAATTAGCAGTTAGCACGTGGATAAAAGCAAGGGCGTAAATCCATGTTGGAAAGCGGGGGGGGGACGCCTCAGTTTCTCTTGAAACAATTAACATTAGTTATTTGCATAAGGTTACAAAAAGCCAGCTCAAAGTCGGTCCGCGGTCAATAAAATAGCAGCCAATTACTTCATTTATCAACTGTTTCAGTATATGGAATTGTCGAATGTTAATAGTTTGGACTTTCGAGTTCACATAATAATTTTGTGAAGACCATTTCTTGATTTTTTTATTTAATATACCTTAGATAAAATACTATGGTATAAAAAAGTGGCGGGGACAATTAAATATTCATCCTCTCCTACTCCAAAAGTGTGTGGGGGGGTGTCCCCCCGTTTCCCCAGGATTTATGCCCTTGGATAAAAGACTATAGAAGACAAGTAAAATAATATGGGAAGAATACAAAGAAATTAGAAAGAATATCGTTGCATGTAGTGGATGGTATTTGAAGCAATGTTTTCAAGAGATAAGGCAATTGATTTACATAAAATAAAGTTAGATCAATCACGAATATACATGACGTTTCGTCAAATTTATGATGGAAAATAATGAAGAATAAATTTGTAATATTATCTTATGTTTACACTTTTCAAAATATCCGCAATGTCAAAATTTTTCCGCAAGCTTTGATCAATTTTCTACTCTATATCAGTATAAATAGCGAAGCATTTTTCTGGGCAAGAAACGAAATTGCCTTGTCTCATGAAATGTTTCCGACTCTAAAATTATCTTAACTCTATAGGCATAAAAATTCTGTAATTCTGTGGGCATATAATCTTTATACGTTAAGCATTTTAATGACAATGTTCTTAGTGATTATGACAGCGATTTGGTCAAATCTCTGTGAAACAATTTGCTGCATGGAAGCTGTGTTCAAACAAAGGCATTTGAATTAAAATTTTAATTTTGGCTTTATCGTTGTTTCACAATTTCGTAAGCAGGTCCAGAGTTTAGGTATGGCTCAAAGGTATCCAACCTACGCCCAAAGAATCTGCCATACCTTGAGTACATAAAAAAGTTCCTTTCTTTGAATGAGAAATCCCGAGCATGTGATAATATTCCAGTTACGATACCTGTGAACACATTATACATATAGAATTTCTAATGAAATTTATACTAAATATATATAAGATATTACTCTGAACGCCAAATTATGAAAATCTGGCGGAAATTTCAATATCAATCTTTAAAACAAAACATGCGCACATTACCTTTAACAGACGCGAAAATATATGTTAGCTATAGACATTCATTGACAGCCAATGATACTTAAAGCACTGAAACAGGGGGAACTAGGTTAATTTGGTTAATTTTTCTTTAGCAAGGGTGAGTTTATTAGCCAGAATATTTTTGTAAAATTCTCATAATAAAAGTTCAAACCAAAGAAGTTGAGAAAACCCTCGAAATACTACACCGCTACACGCACAAAAGTCACTCTATCCCCAACATTTTGAGCCGTAGGAAGCGTCCGAACACTTTTAATTTGATGTTTCAAAGCTACAAATACAGGCTTACAGGCAGTGTTGACACATATGCCGACGTTGTTCTGCGGTGTTGCACTTTATTCACTGACCTTTTGAACTTCTTTCACGCAATTTATGCAGGATTCAGGATGTTGCGGCCGTTTATTTCCTACCAGAAGGTCAAACTTTATTCCAGTTTACGTCATCGCCTGGGCGAACGGTTCCTTTTCTGTCCTCAGAATGTGGTCATTTGTTTACGCTTGATAAAAATTAGAGAAGACTTTGCGAGAACTTCATTTAAATGACATACGCAGTGAAACTTAATGCTGTAAAATTTCGTATACAAACACAAATGTGCCCATGATCTGAAATTCCTAATTCAGTATTTTTCACATAATTCCACAGTCATTTATTTTATATGTAAGCGATTTTGTCCTTTTATAATTAAATTATGCAAATACTGTATGCTCATAGGCATGGTGGAAAGTACGGAGTCGGAGTACGGAGTCGGAGTACGGAGTCGAATTAGAGTACGGAGTTGAATTAGACTCCGTATTTTCCACCGTGCCGGGGGGATCGGTGGAAAACACGGAGTCTGTGATAAAAGTAATTGTAAACGCTTGACATTCGATTCTAACTTGACTCCGTATTTTCCACCATGCCGGGGGGATCGGTGGAAAACACGGAGTCTGTGTTAAAAGTAATTGTAAACGCCAGATATTCGCAAATATATTTTAGGGTTGTTAATTACATCGACCGATCGCTCTGATTCGATTAAATAAAAGTAAATTAAATAATATAAGATACAACAAACATCTGTGCGACAAAACTTTAGTAAAACGCGGAAAAGCGCTGACCGTTTGCGGTTTGGGTATAAGAAAATATCTTACTTTTTTTAAATACTTTATTCAATCATTAATAGGGTAATAATCTCAATGTTTAAAATACTGTAATAAGATTCTAACTAGAGTCAGAAAACGCAGTGTCTCTTCTTGTTTGGCTTATTTCTTTGAGGAACTTAAAAAATGTCTGAATTATCAACAATTCCTCTATTTTAACATAATAGTTCCCATAACTTTTAACATAACAATACCAATTTTATATTAGAAAATAGCATTCGTTTTAATTGATATAAAGTAGTAATGTAGTAATCTCAAATTAAACTATGAGTTAAACCACAAACTATAAGTTCATTTCAATAAAGTGGTGGTGAATTGGAAGAAGGTGAGGCTCAATTTGTTGCGGAACTATGCATATTCTTCTTACAAATCTAGGCTCCTTTCGTTGAATACATCCTCTACAACAATGGAAGTAAACGTTTGAAAGTTTGTGACATATTCTCCCTTGAAACATCCATTCCCTGGCCATCTTTGATACAATTACCAAATGGGAAATAAAAAGCAAATTCCGAATAAAATCCCAGGACATCTTGAGAGTCAAAATATGAATGCTGCGCAAATGCTGATTTGACACGCGCGCGCTCTCTTTGTGTTTTATATGACAAAATATTGATATAATTACGAAGAAAATCAGAAATTTATGTAATGTTATTTAATATGTAATTAACAACCCTAAAATATATTTGCGAATATCTGGCGTTTACAATTACTTCTATCACAGACTCCGTGTTTTCCATCGATCCCCCCGGCACGGTGGAAAATACGGAGTCAAGTTAGAATCGAATGTCAAGCGTTTACAATTACTTTTATCACAGACTCCGTGTTTTCCACCGATCCCCCCGGCACGGTGGAAAATACGGAGTCTAATTCAGACTCCGTACTCCGACTCCGTACTCCGACTCCGTACTCCGCGCTCCGTACTTTCCACCATGCCATGCTCATATTATATAATCTGTTTTGCTTACTCATCATGTGATGACGTAAGCTGTTGTTTGCAAGGTATTATTATTACGATATATATTTCAAGAGATCACCATTCAACATTAGTACACTATACGTTGCACAAGCTGTAAGTTTGGAACCAAATATCAAAAATACAAACTATGGCGTCGTTTTGCCTGAAGACAGTTTTACTATTAATGTTCTTCACCTACTTAACTTCTACAGATGCTCAAGTAAGTGACACTTGTATCATGTTTTCTTATTGAAGGTTATTTGCTGAATGTAAAAAGGTCGTGTTTGCACAGGGAGACGATATCGCGTTGCCGGCGTTGGGTAGGCGTTGATATATTCTA
This sequence comes from Dendronephthya gigantea, assembly GCF_004324835.1. NCBI lineage: Eukaryota > Metazoa > Cnidaria > Anthozoa > Malacalcyonacea > Nephtheidae > Dendronephthya > Dendronephthya gigantea. The sequence continues at coordinate 11,843 of NW_021163154.1, read as the reverse complement.
AACTTCCACTGAGTTATATCCCAAGTCCTAACTCTATATATCGGCTAGATAGTACATTTTTATGCCCGTTTCGCAAGCTGGCTAAATTTTACCAAACAGCTACGATAGTAATCATGATTTTCAAAAATTACGCAAAGTCACAAACAGCGCACATTCACATTCATAGACGACTGGTTTAACTCGATTTTTCTAGATGGTAACAGCTAAAATCAGTTTCGGCTTTGATTTAAATATATTATAAAATGGGCTGTTTATATATATAATAGAAATAAGAAAGGCAATCTTTGATAGTTTCTAATGGAAATTTAACCACACGATAGTCAATGTTGATTTTTCTTTAATATAGACTTGACCACCACCTACTAAAGGTGCCCGCGCTGCCCTTTGCGGAGCACAATTGAAACAACTACAGGTATGTTCTATTTCAATTGCTTTGACTTCAACTATTTGCTTTGACATGTAGCATCGATTGGAAGCGATTGCACTACCTTTTCTCAACTTTTCTGTGACGTTGTTAGATTCCTGTTGTTCTAAGATTAAGATTCAGTGGTCGGAATTTTTCTCTCGCGTGACTCACGGAAATTATTTTAAACGAACGTCAATAATTTACGCAGTTTAAGAGATTACAAGCCAATATCCAGGAGAGCAGTTTAGAAATAGGAATTTCGTTTCCTCCTACTGCTATCCCTGATTACTAATTCTTTATGTTTATAGTCATGGGGAAAGATTTATTAAATCATTTAATTAAATCATGAAAGGTTCCAATTACTGAGCCTAAAGAAACAAATTGCTTATCGCCTCATATACGTCATAATTATACGAGTTTATGCTCACATGGCATAATTAACTCGCATTGCGCAATGCGCAAGCGAGTTCTTAAAATGGGAAGCGTTCTTATTAATATTTTTATGGTCGAGAATTTCGCGACCCGCAAGGTGCGATAAGGTGCGCTGACCTGCAAGCCACGAGCTACGCAGGCGTGGTTGCTAAGCTAACGTGCATGCACTGCTGAGTGCATTCGTTCATGACGTTCATCGTTTTCTTGTGGACAAAAGACGATAAAAATTTAAGATATATCGAAATGTGGCTTCCAAGTGCCATATTTATCTTAACGCTCACCTTACATACAACTGCACACGCCGAGCAGAGTAGCCCTGCACTAAAAGATGCCGAGCGTTTTCGAAACGGGGTGTTCTGTTGCTTTCAGGCTTTTCAACTTCATGTTGAACCAAAGTTGCTTAATATCGCTATGAATTCCCTGATCAAACTGAATACAATCTCAAATCAATCTCACGAGTTCTCACTAGTTCTTACGAGTTTTTACGCCCGTTCCGTTGCATAGCTGAACAACTATGGCAAGCCGAAACACACGCCTGAGTAAGCGTCTTTTTTGTCATAGCCCTAGCTCGACTCAAGCAATGCGAGTTTAATGCCTAGCGGGCATCTTGTTGTTAAATATATCACCTAGCTTCGTGACAATTATTTGCCCAACTGGTCACCCAAGGTAATAGGAAACCCAAACCCCCAAGACTCGACTTGTTTATCAAGAGGTTATTGTTTATTAGGCTAATTAAGTCTCTTTTCTCTTTATGACTAACTCGTAAGCTTGTTGCGAGGGTTTTCATCCATGAACATGCTTTTTTGTTGATCATATTTATCTAGGCCAGTGTAGAACTGAAGGTTGAAAGAAAGAGAGACATAAGGGTGAGTACCGTTCAGTACGATTCATATACCGGTCAGACTGCATGTCTTTGCATCGATCTTATCTTTGAGATTCTTTACTAAGTTTAGATTATTTTCTAATACGTTTTCACATCACAGTTGCCGCATTTGTGATAATCATTTCTCCTTCATTTTGGTGCATGGGATCGTTAAGTGGGTGGGGGGGGGGTAAAATTTGTAGGTAGTGTAGGGGTAAAATTCATATATATTCATATATATTCATATTAGCCTATTACCAGACAGTAAAAACAATAAATTTCAAAAGATAATAATAACGCTGGACGTGAATATATACAGGGGGGTATGGTAAGAAGATTGATCGAGACTCTTACAGCAGTACCACATGCGGGTTCAATTCACTGGAAATTCTTTTCAAAATCTCCATTATGTATGCTAGTTGGAAATGCCATCTCCGGAAGTTGATGAAAGGGAGATTTAGCGTGAGGACGTGAACGTCGAAGACGACGTGAGAATGGACAATAAATGGCGTGATGCGTCTATATATGGACATGCATGCCACGCCATTTATTCGTGTCGTCTTTGACGTTGTCACGTCATCTTTGACGTTCACGTCCTCGTTCTAAACCTCTCCAATATCCATACTATAATTGTCATTTTTATACTGTATTGATGTAGTGCGGAAATAGTATATGAGTGTAGCATATTTCCATAGGTAATAATGTACTATTGATGTGTGTATTTATTCCTTCTAGAGTGAAGATGAAATTATCGACCGATTGCTGGCAAAGAAGAATTAGGAGGAACCTTGGCAGAGACTGTTGAAGACAAGTGCAATAATTTAAAAAAAAAGGATGATTAACAGATTAAGTGTATATGATTACCAAAGTATAATTTGCAATATTTTCGGGTGGTAAGGCAATTGATTTAAAATATTTGATCGTGCATCCTTCGATCCGGTTTCGTCTCACCAAATGACGGTTCAACCGTTCAATGTTGTCTGAATATTCATACTAATTTTTTATATAGTTACCTTTATATAGTTACCCGACCAGCATTAATCCCTTCAGTCTTATCAAAGAGTGAGTAGCTAAGCAATTTTTCTAAACAAGAAACGAGATTGCCTTGTCTCTTGAAATGTTTCAAATCCGCTATAGAAATAATTTCAATTTTTAGAGAATTTCATTTTACCATTTTAATGACAGTGTTCTTAGTGATAATGACAGCAATTTGGTCAAATCTTTGTGAAACCATTTGCTGGAAGCTTTGTTCACACAAAGGCATTTAAATTAAAATGAATTTGATTTGCAGGAATTGTTTCCGATTTTGCATGAAAAAGAGAATCACGGTTCGACCAGGGTGGTTCGGAAGGGGTTCGCGTCACTCAAAGGTTTACCGCATGATGCGATGATGAAAAATTTGTTTTTCTTGTCTAGTCTAGGACCTGTAAAGGAGTTTGTATGCATTTCATTTAGGACAGATTATCTCAACTGTTTTAGGGTAAAATGACCATGGCGGTCAACATGGCATATGTGCCAAAATGTGAATCCGGGACGAAAGTCCTCAAAATGACCACACCCAGAAACGGCATAGTCGACATAGCTCTAAATCCTGAATTACCAAAGCTACAGTCTTTCGGAATTGTTTATATGGTTCAGAATGGTTGCTTTTAGAGGTGGTCACTATATAGAAAGTGAATTTAGCCTAAGTTTCATATTTTACAAGAAAATGAATGTTTACTATTCTAGATAAACTGCTAATTATGCATAAAATTACAGATTCACCTGGCAAAGTCTAATTTTCCCTATTTTCTAAAAATTTTTGCCATATGATGAAAAAACATGCTTATTTTAATGTATTTATTATAAATTTCCTAGGAAATAACAATGTTTTGTTGGGATACGACATATTTCATTGCACTTACCCTCCGCCATAACACAATTTCAGCCGTATTTTGAAAATTTGATCGCCGTTTTTCGCCGTCCGTCGCAAGCACCATCTAAATACTGTACCTTAGCACGATTCTAGTGGACTAAAGAATTATTCAACCAATTTTTGATGGGTTTTGAAGTAGTGCAACGTAATATTTTTTCATTTTTGTGTCCCCTGACATTTCATCAATTATGTCGCCATTGTCATGTCTCGTCGCCTTTCTGCACGATAAATGTCAGTTCTTGATCCCCAGCTGTATTATTTTCACAGCATCGATAAATAATTGACAGTATAATAGCAGCTATCCAAAATTTAAAAGCATTTGTGCCACTTGAAAGTAAAAAACCACCCCTCGTTTATCGAGAATGAAATTTAAGTTCGAAAGATTCAAAATAATTTGAAAGTCTCGCGCAAACTCCGCGACGAGCCCTCGTGGACAGCATTCCGGGGGGACGCAAATTCAAGCATACATTTGTTCACAACCACAATCAGTCAACAACCCGAGTAAAATTTGTCCGTTTTTGCTGTTAATATTTCTCATAAAAAAATTAACAAGTCTCCGCGTTTAAATTTCATGTTCTTGCTTTCACAAAGCTAAAAAAATAAACCAGTATTCGTGAGAATACTAATAATAATGTATTACTACTATTATTAATTATTGTATTATTAATAATAATATATATACTAGTAATAATGTATTCGTGAGAATATCCCACCCCCATTTTTGTGTCAGGGGACACAAAAATGAAAAAATATTACATGGCACTACTTCAAAACCCATCGAAAATTGGTTGAATAATTCTTTAGTCCACTAGAATCGTGCTAAAGTACAGTATTTAGATGGTGCTTGCGACGGAGGGCGAAAAACGGCGATCAAATTTTCAAAATATGGCTGAAATCGTGTTATGGCGGAGGGTAAGTGAAATGAAATATGTCGTATCGCAACAAAACATTGTTATTTCCTAGGAAATTTATAATAAATATATTAAAATAAGCATGTTTTTTCATCATATGGCAAAAATTTTTAGAAAATAGGGAAAATTAGAGTGCCAGGTGAATCTGTAATTTTATGCATAATTAGCAGTTTACCTAGAATAGTAAACATTCATTTTCTTGTAAAATATGAAACTTAGGCTAATTTCACTCTCTAGTGACCACCCCTGAAAGCAACCATTCTGAACCATATAAACAATTCAGAAAGACTGTAGCTTTGGTAATTCAGGATTTAGAGCTATGTCGACTATGCCGTTTCTGGGTGTGGTCATTTTCAGGACTTTCGTCCCGGATTCACATTTTGGCACATATGCCATGTTGACCGCCATGGTCATTTTACCCTAAAACAGTTGAGATAATCTGTCCTAAATGAAATGCATACAAACTCCTTTACAGGTCCTAGACTAGTCAGGAAAAGTTTCGGCATTTCAATATCGTTTCCATTCGGTTCCTCCAACTCCAGCGGTCTAGATACGACTTTTCTATCTGTATACAAAATCTGGATTGCATGTTCATCTAGGTTGTTCAGAGTCCAAATTTTACTTGAAAGATGATTCACCATAACAGCATGCGCATGCTGTGATTATAACGGAAATTTGGTAGCGTTTTTGTACGTACCATTTACTGGAAGATTCGTACACACAAAACACTTGTCAATTAAATAGGTGTTTTTTTGCATCAGCATGCATGAGTAGCCTTCGAATTATCATGTCTGCACAGCTTCCAGAAAATCACGGTGTTGTTTTCATCGTATAATAAACAGTTGTTCAGACGTCACCTAATACTATCTTGCGTCCGTGATTCTTAGTGACTGAAGGCTTTTACCAACTTATCGCAAAACCAAAGCGCTCGCATGTTATAATTGCACTAGTAAAATCATAGACAGCCCAATAGCGAATGGTTTTATTTGAAATAAAATTGCACTAAGACATTGAAAATTAGAACAAAGCTATCCGTATTTTGATTAAATTGAACATGTATCATTTATTCATGCTAACTAAAATCCTGACATCCTATGTATTACGCAACGGGTGACTCGCGTGCTTGACAGTGTTCAGGCAATGTAGGCATTATATAGTATACATTGCCTGAACACTGTCAGCGAGCACGCGAGTCGCCCGTTGCGTACTATACAGGATTCAGGATTTTAGTTATAATGAAAAAAATGATACATGTTCAATTTAATCAAAATACGGATAGCTTTGTTTTAATTTTTAATGTTTTAGTGCACTTTTATTTCAAATAACACCATTCGCCATCGGGCTGCCTATGGTAAAATTTTGTTTTTAGTTCAATGCCGTTTTAACAAAAAATAGTGTTATAATCCCCTTAAGTATTCTCAGCAAATCCCTAAAACTTAGGATCTGCATGTCTATATGAATGTGTTACTGATCTATATATGCGCTAAAAAGCAAAGCATAAATATGATTTGATTTTTAAATAAGGAACACTTACTATTTTTAACTAAAATCTACTATATACATGATGATTCATGATTGTCATATATCTCCCACCTCTCTCCCTCCAGTCAATGTTGGTTTTTAAATCCAAACATGTTTGCGAAAAAAATGTCCATCTATTTGGGATACAACGTTGAAAAGAGGGCGCGGGGGAGCTGGGTTTGTGTCATAAATCAATAATTTGGCTACCTGTCCCTAAAATTGTAAACTTCTAAAAAATCTTTGACAATTTTGTCGAGTCACTGAGAACTACAGTTTGAAAGAAAAGGAGACATAGGGGTGAGTAGACATATGTTTCCTCGACATATATGTTTACTTATATGTTGCAAGTAAATTAGGCTGATTGTGTGAGCATTGCATGAGATTGGTCAGCTTTTCTGAAAATTTATCGTATCGTGTGGAGGGAAAATGAGAAAGGACGATTGGTACACGTGAAACTCGCATATTCTCAAACTTGCGGATTAGGTAAAAATGTTATTTAAAACCCTGTTATCATGGTCATCGAGTAGCTGAACATCCTCGAGATACCTCGCTCCCAAGCAATTTAGTAGTTGGTGCAATGATGACCGATCATAAAATATAGCCCGCTCTCCTGCATGGTCATGGGTGGCATGAACCACTATTATTCGAACAGCTACCAGCATCCTTAAAACTTTAAAAATCTTCTGAAATCAGCGGGGATACGACAAGCCACAGTTCAAGTGGCGTACGGGAGACGATAATTGTTGGGGGGAGGGGGCACATATTCATATAATTATTCATGTCAACATACTTGTAAGACAATGGATTTGAAAAGAAATTAATATTGGCAATTGCATTTTTAAAAGAATTCCTTGGGCACAGCCGAATGTATGAATGTACTGTACACTCCCATGCAATTATCGCACGTATTAAAAAATTATTCATTTTGAAATCAATGGTGTTTCTTTCAATCTGATTGGTTAAAAATAGTGTGATTAATTCCCAAATCGGACTATATTTGAGCATTAATCACATCATTTGTAAGCCAATAAGATTGAAGCTCTGCACAACAATAACCAATCAGATTTACTGTAGTATCTCAGTGTAATCACGTCCCCAGCATGCAGACATAACGTCCCTTTACAAATTCTAGATTCATTTTGTTTTCGTCACACAACGGCATTAGTGCATGGTTTAATTCTAAATTGGGGAAGTGGGGGGTGATCAGTCTCCTATCGCCCAGACGATAATACTCGGAAATAATTATACTATCTATGTCCTTGTCTAGACTCAAGATGAAATTATTGAACGGTTCGTTGCAATAAAGAAAAATAAGCCACCTCAATAAGAGACTGTAGAAATAAAATAATTTTAAAGAAAATCGTAAAAGACTAAAAGAGTATATGATTACCGAATTATAATTCCTAAAATTTTCGAGAGATAATGCAATTGATTTACAAAAATTAGATCGTGATGTAAGATCGTGATGTAAGATGTAAGAATGTCGTAATTATTCTGATATGTTAAGCATTTTAATAAGATGTGTTCTTGGTGATTATGACAGCATTTGGTGAAATCTTTGTGCAACCATTTGCTGGAAGGTTTTGTTCACACAAAGATATGATTCGCAGTAATCATTGTCTCCTGACTTCGTGAAGAGGGTCACAGTTGCCACGGTACAACCAGGGCCATACCAAAGGATTCGTAAGGTGGTTTTGTCTCATTGTTTCGAAAAAAATTTATATTCGGATTTAATTGGGTTTTTTAAATCTTTAATTCTTGAAGGGGCCCTAAAGACTTTGGGTTTGAAGTTGAAGTTAATCAAGACTTCAACCCCACAAACATACACGGAATGTGTAGTGATCTCTAGAAAATCCATCCTCCAAAGAATAGTAATTATAAGAAAGCTTTATATTAGGATTAAGATAAAATTAATGTTGAATAGAAAATATTGCTATATAATAATTTCAAAGGTCACAGGGCAGCCTCCGTTTCTCCCCTGCTTTCTTCCCCCAAAAATAAATTTTGGCTACTCCTGTTAAAAGGGTCCATTATTTACCATTTTACATGAAGTACTAGAAATACATGCATGCAGCAACCCCTCGCCATTTCAAACAAAGGAAAATATTTCCCGAGCTAGCAAGACCTAACCTTCAATATTATGAAATGTCCTAAATGTAAAGCCGATAGCTGATGTTTCAAATATTTCGGAAACAAGCACAGTCGTAAAGTGAAGTGAAATCACCCGTTTTCCTGCTGCTTTCCGTTGCATTAAGTTATAGACTTTCACAGTTTAAGTGAGAGTTAATACTTCATTATAGCTAAACCTTCAAAACATCAAAACAGCCCAAATAATATAAATAACCAAGCAGTGAACGTCGAATGTTGTTTTTCGATTGTTAAATTCATGCAGTGATTGCAGTAGACTATATATAAACCTTTAAAGTGATATTTGTTATATTAAAACACCGAATTACACTTTTAAGGACTCTTTTGGAAGTTAAAACGATGATGTAAAGCCTTAAATAGTCGGTCACGTCTTCGCAAAACCGAGCAAAACGACATACTGTACCAAGTTCATAAAATGTATTCGTACAGCAAACACGAATAAACCTCGAAATAAACAAAATAGACTCCTACCATTTCAAGGAAATAATCGAGTTGTTCCTTTTCACCGCTAATTCCTCCCGTTCTGATAATATTTTAAACTCTTTCCAGTGTTTTATCTGTTATTTGATTCCACATTTCATATTTTGTTTTCGAAACATTTTTTTAAAAAATATTTGCAAAATGACAGTTAAATTGCTGACGTTTTCACTGAAACACAAACGTTTCGTCTTAGCCAATCAAGAAATTGCTGATTACCAGTCTACACTCGTTCGCATTTCGCGCATGCGCACAAGTACCATGACCATTGAACGTCCATGACATTTGGGCAACTTTGGATTCTGCTATGTTCTCCCGGGTCCCGGGTGTAATTCCTAATCTCCGGGCGGAATTAGTACCCTCGCACGGCGCTTCGCGCCGCCGGCTCGGGGATTAAAAATTTGGGCTTTCTGATTGACGTAGCCTGAAAAATGTAAACAAATATGCCGACTGGTTTAAAACGAAATTCAACTTTGTTGTGAAACAACACAAGTTAAAGATTATGTCAAGTCGTGAACAAAGTATTTACATTTTAACTTTTTTAAATTTTAAACTTCTTTAAACTGTATATGTATATCTCGTGCATTACTGGTTTTAACTATGATTTTAGTATGATTTTTATGATTTTAGTATGATTTTTCACCAAGATTTTAACCGAATATTAGCCAAAACATGCAAAATTAGGCAATATTCAACTTTCCGGGCTTTGCATTGTTATGAGAACTGAGAAGAACCGAAGCGCAATGAAGTCACTTCTTTTTTTGAGACTTTATTGCTAATTATAGGCAGGATTGACGCAAGTTTTTCCTGCTGTGTTGGAGATTATTTATTGACCTATTGAACTTCTTTGACACAATTTTTCAATCCTCAATACTGTATTTTCATAGTTCATACACGTAATCTGTTGTGCTTGGCTGCTGTCTCGCCATGTGATGACTGATGACGTAGGCTGTTGCTTATACGATATATATATATTTCAAGAGTTCATTGTTCAACATTAGTACACTATATAGTGACTATACGTTGCACAAGCGGTGATTTTGGAACCAAATTACCAGAGAATATGGTGTCGGTTTGCGTGAAGACAGTTTTACTTTTGATGTTCTTTACCTACCTAACTTCTACAATTACACAAGCCGTAAGTGAGACATCATGTTTTCTCAGAAGGTTATTCAGTGCAGAATGTAGAAAGGTTGTGGCAAGACGATATCGGCTACGAGGTGGAATGTTCCAAATTTTCGCTTATTTAGATATAGCTTTCAAACTCTGTAACGGCTAGATAGTACATTTTCAAGCCGAGTTTCTCAAACTGGCTAAATTTCACTAAATAGCGACAGTAGTTAATTAATATGGTTTTCAAACATTCCGCGCATACACATTCAAATTTGATAATAAAACTTTCAAGACGACCATGCACTTTAATGAATAGCGTTTGGCGTTGTAACGTATAGGTATATAAGGTACATTTGAAGTCTAAAAATTGTTGTGTGTAGTGTAGTGATACGTGACTACCAACTTGTTAAATCTCGTCTTTGTTTAATTAAACGAGGACGCTCACTAATTGGAAACATGAGTTATTTCACTGAACGGAGGTCATTGCCAACCCTTGCCAGGTTATCTGTTTAAAGTAGAAACTCAATTTTAAGATAGTTGATGTCGGTTTTTCTTTATAGTGAGCACCACCACCCACTATGGGCACTACTAAAGGTGGTGGCAATAGACATACTTTAACCGATGCCGTTCGGCACAACATTAAAGAGACGGAAGGTATGATTTATTTCTTCATGATATGTACAGTACTGTGCAGAAATAACCTAAAACTGCGGTTGCGTTGTTTTAAAAATATTCATCAGCTTTAAATAACTTTTAATGCCAGTTTCCATTGCACGACGCAAATAGATTTTTCCATTGCGCTGTTGCATTTGTCGGAAATATTGTGTGTATATTGTGTGTATGTGTGTATATCTTAGTAAATGTGCGTGGTTGTCACTGTCAGTGTGTTTATGTGAATGATAAATATATTTACTATATAATGCATGGAACAAACAGGATGAATGTAAAATAACAAAAAATAACAGGAAACGATCCTAAATGCATTAACTAGTTGCTTTTGCCAAAATGTGTCGAAACGGGCACGATGCCCAAAGTATTTTGGTTGTGCTAAGTTAGTGGTTTGAGGAAAACGAAGTACGTCAGAACGGTTTCCGAACCGGGACTATAAGTAAATGTGTAGAGCTGTAGTATAGGGAGATTGCTTTAGATTGTTTTAGATTGTTTGAGATTGGTTTTAGAGCGTTTTGAGATTGTTGTAAGAGAATTGGTATGAAAAAATTGTTGTAAATTAAAGATAAAAGTAAAACCAGCGTGTGCAGGTCAATTTACTGAACGAAGCCAGTGACTTCTGCGACAGCATTAAAATCACCACATTCAATCATGCACTCGTTCACACGCATTTGATCACTAATCCGTGATAATATAGGATGAGATGTTTACGAAATCACTCGACAACATATATATTTTGACGGTTTTTGGTGTTATATAAAACAAACAATAATTAATGTTTTCACTCATTCAATAAGAATATTTACAGAAAACACGGAATCTTTATCACATAAATCTTTATGAAAGAAGACAAGCACATTCTATTCTATTGTCGAAATGACTGCACCACTGCTAGGATCATGTTAGATAGCTACTGATTTCAATACTTCAAAGTCATCTTATGCTTCGTTTTTCAGGCCTGTTACAGTCGCATGAGCCTAATTTTGAAGTGACACGAATGTGATGAAAAACAGCGCTAGCCTTTATAAAAACGCAGTTTAAATGCGCTACCTTAGTTTAGCTAATTTAACCACGTAGCATCAGCTGTGGAATAACAACTGCCTAAAATAGATAAAACACTTCTCGACGTTTCTACCTGAGGGCCTTCGTCAGGAGAGTTAGTGTGAAAATAGATATGGGAGAATATATGTTTTGTATGGGAGCAAAACACGTGATAAAAATGGGCCAATAGAAAAAAAAAATTAAAACAAATTGGAATACTTAATTGCGCTGCCAAAGACATTTCTGCATGATTGTGCATGGGCTAAGAATGAGAGAAGCCTGATCAGCAACGAAAATATATTAAAACCAGCTTTGATGTAAACAAAGAAATAGAAGTCAATATATTAC